>NC_132793.1:40292019-40594423 GCF_048418805.1 Vulpes vulpes
TATGCAGGATTGGCTTCAGGACAAAAAAAGAAGCTTTTGAGGGCAGTTGGCTGCCAAATGGATAAAAGGATGCAAGTTCCTTGGTTCTGGGTTTTCTGTCCCCTGTGATGCCATCATAGAGGTTCACTTTGGTTTTTTATTCAATTTCATTTCAAATGAAATAAAATATTTGCATTTGGAACATTTCACCATGTTTTGCCAAACCACGATAGGGCTTTGGTTTGCAAGAGTGGCTGAGGTATTACAATACTTCCAGTTTGTCTCCAAATTTTAGCTAGTACCCTGGTAATGGAATCAAGAGGCATAATTGCAGGCCCCATGAGAGAGGAAAGAGAAATTGTAGCAGTTCCATAAGTGGAGACCTCAACTTCTAGTTTTCCTCTTTGTTGAACATGGACCAGTGACGTGAGATTAGGTTCACCACTGGTGACTTGGATAACAAATCTGGAGGGCATCTTACCCTAAGGGAAGAAGGAATCCAAGTCAAATTTGAACAACTATCTTTCACAGGGACTCTCACAGGAATTTCTTGATCAGTAAAATTTGACATTGTTAAGGCCCCTTACTCCAATGAGATTGGACACAAGGCCCCTTGCTCCAATGAGAAGCTTGATGGTTGAAGGCTGGAGACAAAAAAACCTGAGTGTAATCCTAGACCCACCACTTATGAGCTAAATGATGCTGAACAAATTACCTGATCTCTGTTTTCTTCATGTAAAAAATGGTAATGATAATAGTAACTGCCTTATAGGATCTTTATGGGGGTTCAGTCATATTTAATTTAATATGTTAATGTTTGCAAGGTGCTTAGAATGGTGCTTAGAATACTAGGAATATAGTATATATGTTTTTAAATAAATTGTCGGCAAGAGTAACTGAGGGCTGAGAGCCGATGACAGATAGCAACAGAGAAATTGTAGGCATGGAGTCTACTACGTAGAGTTGAGAGCCAGACAAAGGTGACCGAGCTGACAGATGGAATGGTCTCAATGATGGATGACCAAGTTGCATATTAACAACTGAGGCTGAACACCCTACAAGTCTGGAAATAGCAAGGGCTTTGCAAAGTCTCTGATGCCATGAGTTTTACATTTTCTAAATAAAATTTATCTTTTTGAGCTGGTGAGGCTTGGCTGTGGTCTGCTCTGCTATTTTCCAAGGTGTGCTTCCTTTCCATACCTTTCATCACCTCATGCTCCATTGGGCTATTTTCTAGGCCTTAGTAACCTCCCTTGACAAAAGAAATGGAGCTCAGGCTCTCAGCAGTGGTCCAAGCCACACAGATGTTATGGGTCAGGGAAGATCAATAACATTTCCTCAGGTGCTCTTCATTGGGTGGTGGTATTGCATGAATGGCACTGTACATAGTCATCCCTGGGACCTGGCTGGTCAAAGATGCAGTAAATACAAGAGGAAGCTAAAAGATAAACTTGACTGTGTATATCCTTTCCATTTTACAAACTGCCTACATAGTAAGCACACTGGCAAAAATCAGGCCTATAATAAATGCAATCAAATTGCCCATTACTTGTGTAATTGAGAACTTATAAATATTTTAAATAATATAATTGTGAAAAATTTCTGTATTAGTGCTCTGGGAATGTTTTAAATCTGTAAAGACTGGGGGATTCATAGGGATGGCTGAATATGAAATCTTTCCTTTCATATCTCTGAGATCAAATATTTTTCCTGGATGCTTTAAAAGAGTGAATATGTGAACATTTACAAGGAAGGAAGCCCAGAAGAGTGAATGTAGGGTAGTCCTTCTGGGAAGATGTATTTAAGAAAAGGAAGAAGAGCAAAGAAAAAAAAATGCAGAAATAGAACTAATTTGACTCTGTATATATGTCTTTCATTGATGTACATCCTTTTGCCCCCAAAGGGTATAATTTGATGTGATTTAGCAAGGCCTTCTGCTTTAATTAGATATCCTAGTCCTTGAAAATTGAGACTAATCTCCAATATATATGAGAGGCATGAGATATTTAAATATTACCAGAGAAATACAATATCCCAAAGCAGATTCTCTTAATAGACTTGTAATGCTTGTACATAGACGAAAAAGAAAAACAGTGTTTGTTCTAAGATTTTCTATAATTCAGTCTTTAATGTTTGCATATCTAATTATATATATGTGTGTTCATGTATCTATATTTTATACCTATTGTAGATGTTAGTTTTAGATAGAAAATCTACTCTTAGCTTTTACTTTTACTTCTTCATAAAGAGTAAACCCAATTTTATTTGGGATGGCAATGTACCCAGCTTTTTTTTTTTTTTTTTTTTAATTTTTTTTTTTAATTTTTATTTATTTATGATAGTCACAGAGAGAGAGAGAGAGGGGCAGACACACAGGCAGAGGGAGAAGCAGGCTCCATGCACCGGGAGCCTGATGTGGGATTCGATCCCGGGTCTCCAGGATCGCGCCCTGGGCCAAAGGCAGGCGCCAAACCGCTGCGCCACCCAGGGATCCCCCCCTTTTTTTTTTTAAGACATATTTCCCAGACTCCTTTGCAGCTACATGTTTTTGTGTATTCATGGTCTGGGCAATTCCATCTAAATGAAAGTTGGTGGGATTCTAGCAAATTGCTGTTTCTTGATAAGTGCAATGCCCCTGCTTCCTTGTCCCTTCCTCTTCTTTTTGTTTGGAACTCAGCTTATGGGGTTGGAGGTACAGATCCTTAGGTTGGAAGAGCCACCCTAAGAATGGCAGACAATAAGAACAATCCCAGGACACTGACGAATTTGTGGAACTATATCTTGTAGGGGGAAAATGATAAAGTCACAATTGTTTCAGCCACTTATGTTAACTATAATTATACTTACAAGATTATATATGGAGCGACAGAGCATGAGGGGCATTAAGAGCAATTCTCATTCAATCAGTATCTATCACCAAGGCTTAGAAAGGAATGTCTCATATTTGATACCTCTTGGGTGGGCATAGCTGTAAATTTGGAAATTTATAAGGATATCCGAACTTCACCACAATACAATATTATCACACTTACAGGGCTTGAAAGTATAGTAGGTACACTGCACTGGTATGTTCAATTTTACAATAATTCTATGTTTGTTTGTTCTTTTTCCTCCAGTGGAACATCTTGAATATCTTGATAGAAATTTATCAATAAGATTTTGATTTCATACCAAATACATTTAACTTATTTATTTGATTTGATCTTTCCTCAATATCATGTTTATTCAGTATACTATATCAAGGTAAAAGGAATCTAGTTGGCAAGATTGTTTTTAAAGCTACAATGTAGATAAAAAGACACATTTTAAAGCAAATTATAATTAACAAGCCAACAAATGTTAAGTGTTTAAGGAACTGTACTAGGGACCAGAATGTGCATGGCAATTACAGCAGCATCAGGCATGCACCTTTCTTACTTGCTCCAATCTCTTAGTCTAGAGAGCATTTGATTTCTCCTGGATGTTTCAGAGAGCTGCTACTCTACCTGCTTGTAAAAATTCAGATCCTCTGAGATTTATGCCATTGAGCTGCCTCCCCTGTTGTCTGCCAACCTTCCGCACACTCACCTTCACTGACCAAAAACTTGGGCCTTTTTCTTCTCTATTATTCTCTATTCAGGCCTTGCTCTTGATTGAAATTCTTATATGTGCAATCCTACAGCAGCATTGCCTCTCACTTGCTGGACATCATGCCACTTTATCCACAAATACTTCAGAATGTACCTCCAAAAGATAAAACACTGCTAAGAAACAAGTCCATAATACATTAATGAACAAACAGTCTCAATGCACATATCTTGAGTAGTCTCATCTGTTTTCAGTTTGTTTAAATTAGGATCCAAATAAGGCCCACATATTTTATGTAGTTGTTATGTCTTTTAAATTAGTCTCTCTCTCTTTTAAATGTCTATTAAAATATAAAATACATACAGTAAGGAGAGAAAAGTACACTAATCTAAGATACACAGTCAATGAATTTGTGCATAACTACCATCCAGATCAAAATATAGACTATCCCTAGCACCTCAGATTTCCTCATGCCCCTTATCCGTCTATACCACTCACCCAGAGATAGCCACTATTCTGTTTTTAAACCTATCTTTAAATCGGCTTTAATCTGTCAGTCTGGTTTCCATTTCCTTCCTCCCTCCATTCCTTCTTTCCTTCCTTCCTTCTTTTATTCTTCCCTCCTTTTCTTCTTTGGTTCTTGAATTTTTGTTGTTGTTGTTGTTCTGTAGAGTATCTCATAATTGAGATTTGGCTAATGACATCATTGGTGTCATTTAACATGTTATTCTATCCCCTATATTGTCACAATCTGCTAGTTATGTCTATATTAGATCCAGCATACACATACACATACATACATATATAACATGTTTGTGTGTATATGTATACATATGTACATATATATGCACACAAATATACACATACACTGTTAATTTATTAAGAGCTTCAAACTGGGAGGAGGGGGGGGCGGTGCCTGGGTGGCTCAGTCAGTTAAGCATCTGCCTTTGGCTCAAGTCATGATCTCAGGGCCCTGGGTTGGAGCCCTGCCTTGGGTTCCCTGCTCAGCAAGGAGTCTCCTTGCCCCTCTCTCCTGCTTGTACTCTCTCTCAAATAAATAAATAAAATATTTTTTAAAAAAGAGCTGCAAAATGGTGATATTCTAATCCTATCTTTTCTTCTCCATTTATTAACTTTTTTCTATTTAAAAAACTTTTATTTGTATTGAAATGTAACATTTGGTAAGTAAACAAATCTTTTTTAAATTTGTTTTATTGAAGTTTGGATTTGCCAACATATAGTATAACACCCAATGCTCGTCCCATCAAGTGCCCTCCTTAATGCCTGTCACCCAGTTACTCTATCACCCCATCCTCCTCCCCTTCTGGAACCCTTTGTTTGTTTCCCAGAGTTAGGAGTCTCTCATGGTTTGCCTCCATCTCTAATTTTTCCCACTCAGTTCCCCTCCTTTCCCTTATAATCCCTTTTACGATTTCTTATATTCATCATATGAGTGAAACTATATGATGATTGTCCTTCTCCAATTCACTTACTTCACTCAACATAATACCCTTCAGTTCCATCCACATCGAAGCAAATAATAGGTATTCATCCTTTCTGATGGCTGAGTAATATTCCAGTGTGTGTGTGTGTGTGTGTGTGTGTGTGTGTGTGTGTATACCACATCTTCTTTATCCATTTATGGTTGGAAGGACATTGTGGCTCCTTCCACAGTATGGCTATTATGGACATTGCTGCTATAAACATTGGGGTGCAGGTGTCCTGGCATTTTTGGTAGCCTAATAGCTAACAAAGAGAAGTTTTTCTTTACAGATGAGCATTTATTAATTTTAATCATCTGTAAAGAAAAACTCCTCTTTGTTAGCTATTAGGTTACCAAAGTTACAGCTCCAAAGGAAAGGCAGGAAAATCCTTTTACTTTCTGTTTACTTACTGGGTTTCAAAATAGTGATTTGGTTCCTCAGTAATTTTCAGAAGTGTCCAATAATTTTGCTTTTATATATCATTAAGAAAAACAAAAATGAATTTTAAACCTATTTGGTATGTTCCAATCCATTGCATTTATTATCCTTATTAGTACTCCAACTGTTCCATTATTGGTCACTAAGAGCCTATTCAAATAGACTTCTAAATCTTTTGGACATGACCCTTCTGGCTTTTGATGGATTCCTTACTCTTTGATGCAACAAAATGTTACAGGCCTATCTTGTATATTTTCTTCCCCAGATCTGGATTCAGCCATTTTCCCAAGGAGCATAGAAAATATCTTTTAGGATGGGAGATAAACCTAGTGCTATAAATAATCCAGCAGCAAAAGAAAACAAAACAAAAACTGATGACATAGGCGAAAGAAAAATGCTTGCATATCTTTGAGTAGTCAAGAGGGACTGGGATCTGATGAAAGGACTGACTTTTAGTGGGAGCAAACAGCTAGTCTTCTATAATAGCATGAGTATATTAGGGATGTGTATATATAGTGGGGGAGAGAGAGTGGGAGACTGAGACTAAAATCTATAGGGTTGGCTAGCAGGCTGGAGATACAGAGAAGAGCTGATATTGTACTGGAGTCCAAAGAGTACACTTATCTTGATGAGCAATGAGTAACATATGGAATTGTTGAATCACTGTATTGTACACTTGAAACTAATATAACATTGTATGTTAACTATACTAGAATTTACTAAAATAAATAAGTGACATAGATAATAAATGTTATGAGTTTAGAGGACAGAGAAAGTTTACCAGGAACTATTGAAAATCTGCAGAGGAAGGATCTAAAAGAGCAAGATGAGTGGTATTCAGAGGTAGCACAGTATCACGGTTAAGGACAAAGATGCTGAAGTTTGACATATAAATGCCAGCTGGACCACTCCATATCTGTATAACTTTGGAAGAGTGCTTCATTGTCTCTAAACCTCAGTCCCTTTATCTGGATTTTTTTTTTTAAATGAAAAGAAGAGAAAAGAAAGGGACTAGTGCTAGCTCACATTTACTGAGTACTTACTACAATCCAGAGACTGACTGCTTAGAGTGGTATGTGTATTATCCCATGAAATTTGAACCCATGAGATGAGTGTTCTTCTTGTTTCTATTTTTCCAACAAGAAAATAGAAGTTCAGAAATCTGAAATTACTCGCTCAAAAGTCACATATCATAATAGCACCAACTCCTAAGTGAGGATTAAATGAGATAATATAGAGATCATAGCACTATACTTAGCGCACAGGTAGTACCCACTAAAGCACTGTTATCTTCATCTCTACTGATAAAGTAGAAAGGAAGTTATTTGGCAGCCTGACAAAGGCCTGGAGATAGTAGAACATGATGGACCCCAAGAAAATGGAGTAGGCCAGTCTGGCTCCTTAAGAGGGCATGAGTAAGGGAGAGGGGGAACATCACTGGCAAGGATGGCAGAGAAGGCCTCAAAAGGGCTTTACAGACTCTGATACTTAGGGAGGGGATACCAGTGTTTGGCACCAAAATGCTGTTTACTGACTTACTCTGAACAACAAACAGCAGGATTCAAGTGGGAGGTAAGCCAACAGGTGTTAATTGGATCCTATGTGTGTCCTTAAGGGTGCTGCTGATTGCCTACAGTTTACAAGTGTTTCCCTCTTTGTAGTCAATAAGCTTCAGGGATATATTTTGCATATGTTTTGCAGAAAGTAATTCATTTGTGCTTTTGTCCTCCCTCCCTACAAAGATTCAGGGAGCTCAACAGCGTCCTAAGAAATTTTTAACGGAAAGCCCCTTAGATCATTGAGTCTGCCCCCTTCCTGCAGGTCGTCAACTTGGCAACTTACACAATAGGAATAATTCATTTGATCCTCCCCAAAGGTTGAGCCCAGGGTATACATGAGTGTAATGCCAATTGCTGGCTTGCCAAAAGCTGGTAGCCATTAGCTGAGTGGCTTCCATAAGCTTCCCCCGGGGAAGATTGTGTTTCCAAGGCTGGTGCCTGGAGTTACCTGTAGGACATACTAACTTGAAAGGAGAGTTGAAAGAGGCCATGGAAAAGGGACCAAAGATGGGATAGAACTCCATGGGAACCCAGAGCATGCTCAATATTGGCCCAGTGACAGACATGCCGAATGTGAAGTGTTGGCTGAGATTCCACCTCAGCTTCTTAGGCACACAAATCCTGGGGAAGCATCCCAGAAATCTTTACAGAAAGTCTTATTCATGAAAGCAGGGGACTTTAAATAAGGAGACAACAAACAAATCCATACCTCCCCACTGAACTTAAAGGCATGGAGAAGGGAGAATAACTTTTGCCACAACTTCCTTTTGCCTATGCTTTTCCTATACCCCATAGCTTCATAGTGCTTGTGACTTGTGCTCTTCTAGCTAAAACCCCACAGGCGCCACCTGACTGATTCAAAGACATCTGAAAGTCTGTTAACATGACAGTAAAAACTAAAATATCAGGAATAGCTTGTTTGGAGTCTGTGCAGATGTGCAAAGAGAGATAAGAGACAACTGTGAATGTCCTGGAGGAATGGGATCTAAATCTGAAAGAGTTTGCTGCAGCTGCCTGGGAAAAACCATAAAGCCTTTTTACTCATGGGAATTCTAGCAGGAGGGCTCCAAGGAGGCTAGATAGGTCTTTTTGCTATTTGTCTATGGAAGGCCTTTTACATAATAATTATGTCTACAATTATTGTTATTGTGTCTACCTCATTATTATTATTCCATAGAAATTCTTTCATTCTTCTTCCCATGCTACAAAACAATGAGCAGATTCAGTGTTTATAAGGACTCTTATGAATAAGGTATCTGAGATGTTGTAGTCTTGCTAAAAAGAACAACATGGTACAACCATTTTTCATATTACTTTTTTATTATTGAACATCTTTTTATTGGTATTTGGGTTTGTAGATGTTTGGAGGTCCTTAGAATTAAGAAAAATGCTTTTTCCCTATCTAGTGATTTATGAGAAGTGATCTGTAGCATTTTTATATTATATTTTACATGATTAATTGATGTTTGTCCCCAGAAATTTTGTTAGTGAAATAAATTTGGAATTTCCCAGCTTAAATCAGTTTATCTTATTCAGTAGACTGAGTCTTTAATATACATTTTGTCAGTATTTCTACAATTTATTTGAAAAATAAACACCTTTTCTTTTTCTTTCTTTCTTTCTTTCTTTCTTTCTTTCTTTCTTTCTTTCTTTCTTTCTTTCTTTTTCTTTCTTTCTTTCTTTCTTTCTTTCTTTCTTTCTTTCTTTCTTTCTATCTTTTCAAGGAATCACCTGGGGGCTTGTTAAAATGCATATTCCTGGGCTCCACATCCAGATATTTTGGTAGAGTACTCTGAGGAGAAACATTTGTATTTTAAAACAGCCCTCAAGGTGATTCTGCTGCAGAGTTCTATGAACCATATTTGAAAACACTGATTGGGGCAAAGTGCTACTTAGTGAGAAGATTGAAGAGATATAGAGGAGTGATGAGGGAAGTCTCTCGAAACAAACAAATATTCTTTCTTGGAAGATAAAAAAATCTGTTCATTGTTGTTTTGTTTTGTTTTTCCAAAAGAGACTGATTGAAAGGCCATCTATGAAAAACTCACAGCTAACATCACACTTAATGGTGAAAGATGAGAAATTTTCCCCAAGTTCAGGAGTAAGACAAGGATGTCCATACTCAACACTTTTATTCAACATGATATAGGAAGTTTTAGCTAGGGCAATTAGATAAGTAAAGGAAATAAAAGGCATCTAGATTTGGAAGGAAAAATGAAAACTTGCTCAATTTCCAGAGGACATTTTATATGCAAAAACCCTAAGAAATCTGCAGGAAAGAAAAACTATTAAAGCTAATAATTGACTTCAGCAAAGTTGCAGGATAGATCAATATACAAAAATCACTTGTATTTCTTATACACTAGCAATGAACAATCTGAAAAGGAGATCAAGAAAACAATGCCAGTTATAATAGTATCATTCTTATGAATAAATTCAACCAAGGAAGTGTAAGGCTTTTTCACTAAAAGCTACAAAACATTGTTAAGGTAAAGAAGAATTAATATATGGAAAGACATTCCATGTTCATTGGTTGGAAGACTTAATAGTTAATACTATTAACTATTAACAGATGGCAATACCCCCCAAAGCAAATTATAGACTCAATATAATCTCTATCAAAATTCTAACTGGTTTGTTTTGCAGAAATGCAAAAGATGATTCTAAAATCCATATAACTACCAAAGGAACCCAAAGAGTCAAACAATCTTTTCAAACAGAATAAAATCAGGGGTACTTGGGTGGCTCAGTCAGTGTCCAAATTGATTTTGGCCAGGTCATGATGTCAAGTTCATGGGATTAAGCAGTGTTGGGCTCCACACTCAGTAAGGAATCTGCTTGAGATCCTCTCCCTCTGACCCTCCCCTCCACATGCAAAAAAATGAATTTGGACCCCTACCTCACAACATCTACAAAAAAAGGAACTCAACAGAGATCTAAGACTTAAACATAAGAGCTAAGACCATGAAACTCTTAGAAGGAAATGCATGTGAATCTTTGTGATGTTGGATTAGACAAGAGTATCTTGAATATTACACCAAAAGCACAATAAAGAAAAATAGATTAAACTGGGCTTTATAAAAAACAAACTTCTATACATCAAAGAACACTGATAAGATATTGAAAAGAATGGGAGAAACCATAGAATGGGAGAGAATATTTGCAATTCATGTCTCTTGTAAGTGTTCTAATACCCATTACTGCAAAAGACAAACCATCCAATTTAAAAAATGGCAAAGAATTTGAATAGACATTTATCCAAAGATAGACAAATGACCAACAAGCACATGAGAAAGTGCTCAGCATTCTTAGGAAAATTCAAATCAAAACCACAGTGAGACACCATTTCACACCTACTAGAATGTCTGTAATCAAAAAAGAAAAAAGCAGACAGTAACAAATGCTTTGACAAGGATAAGGGGGGAAAATGGAACTCTTGTACATTACTGATGGAGGTGTAAAATGGTGCAGGCTGGTAAAAGGAAGAGGTAAAAGTTCCTTAAGCTACACACAGAGTTACCATATTACCCAGCAATTCTAATCCTACATATAACCAAGAAAATTGTAAACAGATATTCACACAAAACATGTGTATGACTGTCCATAGCACCACAACTTGTAATAGCCAAAAAGTGGAAACAACCCACATGTCTATCAGCTGATGAATAGATAAGCAGAGTCTGGTATATTCATGCAGTGGGATATTATTCAACCATAAAAATGAATGAAGTACTGATTCATGGTACAATATGGTTGAGCCTTGAAAACATGCTGAGAGCATCCAGACAAAAATGGCCACATCTCTTATGATTGCATTATATGAAATATCTAAAATAGGCAAATCCAAAGACAGAATATAGATTAGTGGTTGCCAGGTGTTAAGGGGAGAGAGGAGAATAGGGACGACTGCTAATAAGTATGAGGTTTTTGTTTTTGTTTTGAGTGATTAAAGTATTATGGAATTAGTGGTCATGGATGTACAAGTTGTGAATGTACTGACAACCACTGAATTGTACACCTGAAAGTGGTAAATTCTATGGTATATTTATTTTATATCAATCAGATAAAAAAATAGAATAAACTAGTTATGGTACTAAAGTCTAAGGGAGACAAAGACAAATAAGGCCTTGTGTCAGCCCTTAAACATTCCATATTGCACAAAGGGGACATCCAATCAAATCAGCACATCAATGTGGGGCAGCCTCCAGGAGTGATAGGAAGATACTCCCCAGTGAGGTGCTACTCCAGATAAAAGCAAAGATCCCCAATTCCCCAATTAAGTCTTTCTGTCCTTATCTGGTGCTATGCTTCTCTTGCACTCCAGCTCTATTCTAAACCCTGTACTCCTCCCTGACACAGGGACTTTTTTTTTTTTTTAAAGATTTTATTTATTTATTCATGAGAGAAACAGAGAGAGAGAGAGAGAGAGAGAGAGAGGCAGAGACATAGGCAGAAGGAGAGGCAGGCTCCATGCAGGTAGCCCGATATGGAACTCCATCCCAGGACCCTGGGATCATGCCCTGAGCCAAAGGCAGACACTCAACTGCTGAACCACTCAGGTGTCCTGACATACATTCCCTTCCTTGGGAATGCTGTTCCCTTACACTTCTTGTCAAGTTAATTTCTCCTCATCTTATAGACCTTAGCTCATATGTCTTTGCTACAGGGAAATCTTCCTACCCTAACTTTCATAATCAGGTCAAATAGCCAACTGTATGCTCTCTTGTCTTGTAATTCTTCCCCATAACTCTTAAAGGTACACTTTCACACTGCTGTGCTTCTTTCATTTAATTGTCTTTTCCTGACAGATTTTGAAGTTGTTGAGTGTAGGGATCTGCTCACCAAAATAACATCAGCACTTCTCAGTGTCCGGCACACAATAGTCTCAATGAGTACATGATGATCAGCCAAATAAATGAATAGATATAGTGGTCTACTGTCTATCTGGCTATGCAAGAGAATATGGTGATAGGGACATTTGAGAGGAAAAGGTGGTTCCTTCTGGCCTTGAGAGCTCCCTGCTGTGCCCCTCTTCCCCTGAGCTGCAGCCATTTAGTCATCTTATCCTCATGCAACCTGTGAGGTCCTTTGATGTTACAGTTGTCACTTACATTTGAATCACCTGGAATGTAATATGAGGATAAGATGACTGAGTGATTACAAGGCTCAGTGCAAGTGTCCAGCATTGTTTTATTGGGCTATTCGGTCAAGTCCAGTTTGCTCAATCAAATACCTCATCATATTCTGCTGCCAGGTCTATAAATGTCAAATAGTAACAACCTTTGATCTCCTGACTCAGGTTTAAGCATGCTATCAAGTAAGCCTGACTGACCTTCTTTAATAAGAGAATTTTTAATCTGGATTAATCATATTATTATAATGTATTTTTTATTTTTATTAGAGTCCTTGGGGAATGTCTTCTACTGGTTAAATGCTGTCTTACAGAGTAACAAACTCAAACTGGGTTTTATTTTTTAATTAAAAGATCAAAAGTTTTACTTAAAATGTTTTTAAATGCTTTCAACTTGAAAACACATGGTGGGCATGTGTCATTTTGCACTTACACAAACTTTACTAGCCTTGGCAATTGAACTAAAAAATGAATCCAATAGCCAAAGGAATATTTGTGGAGAAGACAAACAAATTGTCTAGGATAAACAAAACCAGTGTTTATTTTTAATCGATAGCAGCTGAGCACAGGGAGATGCAGTTAGCTCAGGGCACAGATCAAGCTCATTAAGTATCCTGGGCCTCTTATAAATCATGGGATGTGTCGAATCTCGACTTAAACTGAACAAGACAATAGCTTAGGATACTTCCCTTGTACCAGGCAGACAAGTATCGTTGGCAGAGAGACCCTGGGAGGGAGATTGGCAAGGCTGTTTTTCCCCTTAGGCACTAGAGCCTACGCACTTGTCAGCATTGGCCTCTGAAGAGGCCGAGGACAAGAGCCAAATGGCCCATCTGTGAGGACTGGCTCCTGCACTTCCTCGCCAGGTGGAGCCAATTCTATCAGTACCTTACCCTCACCACTTAACCTACCTGGTTCCTGTTCTCGCTGCAGATTTCTTGCCCCTCGGTCCTAGAGGTGTTTGTTCTCTGGCCAAGAAGGTATGCTCTGCTCAAGTACAGACAGGCCAGAACCGTAGAGAGTTAGCCAATAAAGATGGGAAGTGGTAGGGAAATACCCTCTTGTAAATCACCCCTCAGTGGAAGACTTCAGCTTGTGTTCTACACAGTTCCTCAGAGCGCCCCTCAGTTATCCACAGTAGTAACCCATTCATTAAGGTGTGCTGGCTTTCCTCTCTGCCATGCCCAGTTCATCTTCTTCTTCACAATGGTTTCTGAAATCATCTCCCAAATAACATACGTTTTCCAAAATCCTAGTTTCAGTGTCTGCTTTTGGGGAGACCCAATCAGGGACATTTTGCATCTGTGAGCCTTTTACTCTACGAGGAACATTGAAGATATCAGAGATAGCTAGAGAGGCAGTCCACCTGGTGGTTAAGAGGGCATTGCCTAGAGGCAGAATGCCTCACGGTGTACTGGCTCTAACACTCACTGGGTATGTGATCTTACATAAGACACAGAACCCAATGAACCTCAGTTTCCCCAACCATAAAATAGAGCCAATGATGAAAATCATATCTACTTTATGGGTAGGTACCTCTCTCATGGGGAGAATTAAGTGAGTAATCCTTTTATTATTTTTGGAATACTGCATAGCACATGGCAAATGCTCAGTGAAGGTTAGCTATGGTTATTTGAATCACAGAACATCAGACTGGGGGAAAAAGTTTACAGGTGACCTGATGTGACCTCCTCATTTTCCACATTAAGCAACTGAAGACTAGAGAGACATGAAGTTGTTTCCTCCAGGTCTCAGAGCTAGTGACAACAAGACCCAAAGATCCCTCAGCTCAGTGCAAGATCTACCTTTAAAAAGTTCTATCCCAAAAATCTAGCTTCACAACAATCAGACCTCCAAATATCCCATTAAGAAATAGAATCCAGGGTAGTCATTTAATTTTGCTGCTGTTAAAAAGATACCTAGACATAACAAAGCAAGAAATGGGCAGTAATTAAGATTTCAAGGATTTCATGAATTTGAAACCGGAAACTTATTTTATAGAAATTAAAAAAAAATCAACTCTGCAATGCCCTAGGCAGAATGTCCTCCTGTAGACTGTATGATTTAGATACAAATGCTTTCTTCTGCAGAGTCCTTTGTGAACCTCAGTTTAACCTCCAGGTCTGGGCAATGACAGGTTCTGGCTGTGCAGAGTGGAAGTCCTTAGAGTATTTGACAGCATTTATCTGATTATAGCTCATAGCCTTGGTAGTATTTCCTAGTTTATGGAGGAGGTTTGAACTAGACCTAATAAAATAAAAATATATGTTTTTGTAACAGTCCTTTGCTTTTGAAAGTTTCTCTTTTTTATTTGCTCTTCCATGCAAGCCACATCTTCTCATCTTATTTTTGACCTTAAATGATGAAGGGGCAAAGCACAAGAAGATACCAGAAGTGAATTGGAGCAAAGACCTCACTAAATGAAAGCTCTCCCTCCTGTTCAGCCACTGAGATCAGTGGAATAAAACCACATTAAAGATGACCTCTGGCCCTTACCCTCCAGAGATGACATCTTTCAGCAGCAGCGAGCATGCCTCCGTATAAACACACAAAATATTACAGAAAGGAGAGAGCTCTGTGGTGCCGAGACCTATAAATATTTGTCTGAGAGTCATGTTTCTATTTATCTTTGAGTATGTCTGGCAAAGGAAATCTGGAGAGAATTTCTTAAAAGGTGAAGCAAGTTGGTTTGTGAAAGTGGTGTCATTTTATCTATTCTAATAGCTTCGGGGAAATCTCTTTGGTTGCACAGTAAATAGTTGCCTCCAGATCATCAGGCCAGGGGATTTTTATTCCTTGGCTTCAATTCCAACCTCATATCTTGAACCCCTCTCATTTCACCATGAAGAATTATTTCCAATATCTCTTGCTTGTTAGCTAACCAAGTATTAATACATTGAGCCTCTTTTCTTCTCTGCCTTTCCTTAACTACAACTGATAATAAAAGCTATAACAAAATCAATTTATTATTATTGTTGTTATTATTATTTTAAAGCTCCCATGGGAGCCAATTCTGGTTGGATATAGATCAACAGTGTGCAAATGGACAATCTGCAAAGCTTGGTGCAGTAAAATAACCTTTACTCGGGGCCAAATGATATATGATACATATCCTAAAGCTCTTCCTCGTCATTTTTATGGTTAAATTACTGTGATTGAGCATCAAGCTTGCCTAAGATTTTGCTTCTCCACTTCCTTGCCTTTATCTTCTATATATCAAGTTGCAAGGAAGGTTTTTATTTTGCAATTCATTTTTCCTCTTGAATAGTGATTATATGCAGTTTCAGGAGTCACAATGCTGTAGTTTATAATTCTTCCAAGCAGGAGAATGACAACATGGCAATAGAATGCAGTAATAGCAATAAAACGAAGGGGCTATTTGTTCATGTCTCTGGGAAAATAAAGATGGTTTATTTAGAATGTGTCCTTACTATGGGCACTAATATGAGCACGTGTACCTAATATGAGAATATATCTGAGGCCAGTTTTCCCAAAAACACACATGGTAAGCTGAGTGCATGTAATTAATTTTGGAGGTGATGCTAGGGCCTACTGATAGGGAAATGGAGAAGTAATAAAGGGGAGAGCAGAAAGCCAACACAGGTGCTTTGTTGAACATAACATAACATAGGTTACTCCTATGGCAAGTAGAGCTCAATAATATGAGATCCTCTGACAGACTGCATGGAGCCAATCCCAGAACTGTCCCACCCGATATCCATCACCTTCCTTTCATCACCCATCCATGGCCAGAGAGTCCCAGGAACTAGCAATGAGAAGGCACTGGTGTGCATAGGAACTTGAACTTCAGGAGGCTGTGGGTGGAGCATCCACAGCATCTGCTACATACCAACTTAGAAAAATAGCTAAGACTGGTTGAGCTGAGGAAACAAACACAGGTGCAGCCTCAGAACTGGGGATATTTAACTGGCTACTAATACCTGGCTCACTTGTTTTCTGTTTTGGTCTGGGTCCGTTCTTCTGTAGCCTTTTCATTCTTTTCTTTAAAAAAAAATAGTGTTCTTTTGATTTCTCTGAAAGAATAGAAATAAGGAAACATAACTGGGAAATAATATTTACAAGCAAGACAAAATTCTTAGCTAACTGACATGAAGGAATGTAGTAGAAGGAAAAGTTTCAGCCACACCAGAGCCTTCTCCTAGCCCCATCGCCTGAGTAGAACTGCTGAAGTTCTGTAGCTTTTTCATACTTGCTGCCACCAAATGGATCTTGGCAGGAGAAATATACTGTATGGTAGCATTAATTTTTGAGCTGATAGTGTATTGTATAAGTACACTGAAGGAAAAACCTTATCATATCTCCCTTGTGTTAATAGATTCCCTTCTTTGGTTGTATTTGGGGAACACTGGCTATCTCATACACCCACCTGAGACAGTCAGAACACCTCCTATCTCATACATCTCCAGTACACTGACCCACCTTTGTTACTATGTTTCTGCTCATAATTTTCAACTCCATCAACAATCATCAAGTTCACTTGTCAGCCTGTAATAGTCAAACTATTAGGCAAATACTATAAGGAGTGAAAAATAGTTTAAAATGTTCTACTGAGGGCAGCCCCGGTGGCGCAGCGTTTTAGCGCCGCCTGCAGCCCGGGGTGTGATCCTGGGGTCCCGGGATGGAGTCCCACGTCGGGCTCCTTGCATGGAGCCTGCTTCTCCCTCTGCCTGTGTCTCTCTCTGTGTGTCTCTCATGAATAAATAAATAAAAAATCTTAAAAAAAAAGATAAAATGTTCTACTGATATCTCACAGCTATATCTATGTGATATCTGTGTTACAAATATAAGCAGTTATCAGGTTGACTTCTGTCATATATACTAACATCCATTAGCAAGCAGTCATACAAATAGTCATCTAGTCTTATCCTGCAAAGGTAGTGATGCTCCTCCATCTGCAGGCACTACAACAAACACCTTACAGGAAAAGTTCATTCTGAATAGCCAGTCCTCTTAGCAGGTCAGGTTGTTGTCCTGGAGTTGTCCATCCAGTGCATAGTTGTACTGTCAGAGCTGTGGACCTCAGCTCAGCTTTCAGGATCTTAGGTGGCTAAGCTTTCGCGAATCTGTAGATTCTCACACATCTCCCACACAGAGGAGACAGGGACTGGACAGTCTCTCTAGCCAGCTACACATCTTGAACACCTCTCATTTCACTAATAAGGAATTACTTCTAATATCTCATTTGCTTGTTAACTTATCCTCTGCTATTGGATAATAATGATTTGTTTATATGTTGGTGTAGTCGTCTCTGGAGGGTGAATAACTGATTAGGGTACTTCATCTTAGCCAGTTGTCTCCAGGGTGTATACTTAATGTACACACACATACACATTTTTAAAAGCCCTATCATAACCAAGAACAATATTCTAAGACAACATAAACTCTCTGGAAACCATTATATCTCTTTCCTAGCAAAATATTTCATTAATTTGAAATTTCCTTTTGTCCTTAGTCTGAAATTTTGGTAAAGAAAATCTTAATATTCTTCACATACAGTATTGATGCTTTTACCTTGTTAAAGGACTAACTTTAGGAATTTGCCAGAACTGATTTTTTCTGTTAATGAAAAAAAAAATCAGATTTTGAAAATCCTGTTCCATATCCCCTTATCTCATCCCCCTTCTCAGGTAAGTTTTGAAAGGCTGCATCCTGCTATGGATTTTTCATTAAATTTTCTCATAGGTCTCTGAAAGTATAAGATGAAACTATGATTGCATGGGTTTGAATAAATCTCACAGAAAACAGTGATTTCCTCCAACCTCATACATTTAGCCTAGTAAGTTGGTATTAAAACTGTCCCCAAATTACTTGGTTAGTGCTTCATACTGTGCCTAAAAATGGTGATGACTTCATGCTTTGACTACAATTGAGTTTTGAGAGTCCACATGGAGCTAGGAGAAAAATATGACTGAATGGGAAATACCAATGTTTTCTTACAAGCTTATCCTTCATTTTCTGACTCATAAAGCTTCTGTACTATTCGCTGAAGTAGAATCTCAGTCTGCAGGAAGATGTGTGCAAAGGGCTTAATTCTATGTCCTATAGGTATCATGGAAATGGAATTGGAAGTAGGCTGTAGCTCAGGCTGTAGCTAGCTATTCCTACACCTTTTGACACACCTGTGGCTGCGTGGAGACTCTTAGCACCTTCAACCACTCTCCTTCCTGCCTCCTCCATTGCTCCCAATGCTCACTACCTAGTGCCTGAAAAGTCTGGATGCTAAATCAATGGTAATTAGTTTCTCATTGTATCCCCAAAGGTGCAACTGCTATTGGAAACGAGCTGTAAAAATATTAGTTGTTACTACCAGTTACAGCCTCAAAATACCCTATAATTTTATTTATGTTAATGAGGCAAATGATGATTAGAATAGAGGTTAAGCAAAGTCAAGGGGGTTTAATTTTGCATGTGTACTATTGAAAAGAAAAAGTTGAAAGGGGGCCAGGGGCAGGGAGGAGAGATCAAGAAGGAACAAAGTTCAACCCATGTAATAGAGTTAGTTAATATCCTTAAGTGTTGCCTTTAAATCACACCATTTCTTGTCAATCAGTAATAATGTAGTAACTAAAACATCAAAGTGTATGGGCTAAGTGAACCAAACATTGGCAGAATGTTGGTTAAAGAAAACCCTTGTCTAAAATGACTTCCATTATGAGTGATTTATCTAGATACTTGCATCAGTTTTCCAAGCTTGTGGAGCCTCTATAAACCCAGACTGTTTTCCACCTGGAAATTAACAGCTCTCTTGAGATCTTAGCATAGATACTGTACCATATAAATTATTAAGAAAATTAGGATAAAATTTTAGGCCTCTTAAAGACAGAAAATGGACCCACTGAGGTTTCCTCTGATCAGTCATTTCTTCTGGGAAGCTTAGGAATTATTACGTCTAATGACTTTGCTGGTGATTCTGGTCTATGTAATTAAGATCCAAATATAACTCTATGTTCATTCTACAACTAAATTTCTTATCTGGACAAATGACCCATTTATGAAAGCTCATAAAGTATTGTAGGCAAGTCATTACATACTTAAAAATCTCCCTAATAAAATGTCCCCAAAGATGTTGATATCTGCATTGCTAATGATTTTCCAAAAATACCCTTTAACATAAGTAACTAGAAAATGCTGTATGTTATTATTCAAGAAGAGAAAAATAGAATAAAGATCCATAATTATAAATAAGTACCTTTCCTTGATTTCATCTAGTGAACATATTAGCATTTTTCTTCTATCATTTCAATTCCCAGATGTGATAGCAGAGTCACCATTACATCAACATAATCTTGCAAGCTTGTGTATTCACTGCAGAATGCAAAATGTCATGACATTTCTTATAGAAATATGAAACCTTTTTTTTCAAGTTTTGCTATACATCAAAGGTGAATGAAAATGAGTCTCAGGATTCCAAGGCACATCAGAATTATGAATGGAAGGACTGGAGTGGCCAGAATAAGGGAAATATACCATAACTAAAGGAAAGAGAAACTTTTGTCTTTCCTTTACTTTATTAACTTCTCTACAGTTATTGATTAGGAGCTCCAGTCCTATGAAAATGGTACAATGTGCCTCATTAAGGATGACTCCATCACACCAAATCAAAAACAAGAGTGGAGGTGGAGATAATAAAAAGGTAGGAAATACTGCACAAGGGAAAATATTTATATATAGTTGGGAAGGATATTAAATACTGGGTTGGAATTTCAGAGATTATTTAATGGAGTTTTAAAAAATCAGTGGTTTTATAAAATGGGTGATTTATGTTTCAATTTAAAGGAAGAACACAGAAATGTGTATGTTCATGGGGTTTTCTTTTTAGTCCTTAATAATCTATGCCTTCTAAGTATGATCAAGTTCTTGAAAGTTTCTCAGATCACTGACTATAGTTTTTAGAGCAGAAGTAGTTCTCAGAAATTACTCTGTAGGGCTTTCCTCCCATTCCAGAAAAAAATACATGTGAAATTTTGACAAGAGGGGATACCTCAGCTTTTGTCTCAGCCAGAAAATTTTAAAAAGCACGTGACTTACTACTTGACCTCTGCCTCACCAGGTAGCCTGTTCACAACTATGTTTGTATATACATGTGGTTCATACCAAACGATTAACCTAAGTCTGTCACTTAGTATAGTAATTGGAGACATCATGAGAAGCTACTTTAAGCCTTACTTAAAGCTATGCATACTGAGGGATTTTTCTAAATTACAAAGGTATATATATATATAATATTATTATATTAATATGTATATGCACATATATATATATATTTTTAATTCTGAGCGCTACTTGAAGTTGCCAGTTGCTTGCATCATAAGCTTTACGGATATAAGGATCAACATGAGCAGAGACATCAGAATTGGGAAAGTTTTGTGAGTAATAGTTTTAACTCTCGTTACTTAGAGTCCAAAGATCAGCAGCATTAGTATCATCTGGGAGTTTGTTACAAATGCAGAAACTAAGAACTCAACCCAGACCTACTGAATCAGAATCTGCCTTTTAACAAGATCTCTGCTTGCCTACACATTAATGTTTGAGAACTATTCTAGTCTAAATACCTGGAATACATTGACTGTGGATCTAGAAGTGACATGTGCAGATAGAAACAGATAAAATAGTCCCACTTGGAAACAGTTGAGACTGAGGTTGACATTTCATGTGAGCAGAAGGGCAAGGTTATTTGTCATGATGAAAGGAGGCAGGTGTTTAAACAGAGCATTTTTTGTGGGAAAGTACAGGTGTGAAGGGAAGAGCATTGGCTTCATCATCTGCCCTCTTCTGGATTGTTACTGATTTCTGTGTAGTTTTGGAAGCTCTGCCACTTTGGGTATCCCTGTGTTAAGTGGAACAATAATTTCCTCCCAGCCTTCCCCAGGTTGAAATTCATCCAACATTATCTTGAAAGGTAGAATTTGAAGTGATATTACTGTCTAGCCACTTGCTCCTGTAAATGTACCCAGATCAACAATATTAGCATCATCTGGGAGACTGTTAGAAACCTATAATCTCAGCCTGCCCCAGATCTACCTAATCAGAATTTGCATTTGAGCAAGATACTCAGATGAGTAGATGCACATTGAAGTTTGAGAAGCAGTGGTCCATTCGCTTTCTGAGTCAGTGGTGAGTCTTATCAGGAATAGTAGGGAGGGAGCCATGCATGGGGTAGTTGGAGCAGATAATGACCAAGGGCAATTGCACCTGTAGGATACCTGTACTTTTCGCTGAACACTAAAAACCAGTATGGCAGTGTGAAGCATGGCCAAAAAGGATCGCTTATAGCTTCTGCAGCTAGGTATGGGCTAGAGATCTCACGATTAAGTGTTGGTTGAAAAAAAAAATGGAGGAAGCTTGGATAGCTCTTTGGAACTTAGAGGAGATAAATCTCTAACATAGAATTTTTGCCTAACTATTGGTTTCTTACTGTGTCCTCAAAAACCTTCCTCAATTACATCAAGTGATATCGGTTATATTAATGTAACTATTATTTTCCATGTTGAGGCTGTATCCCACTTTCAGAGAATCCCATAAAGAAGGAATAGCAACATGGAGGGAGAGGGAAAAGCAGTGGGTTGATAATCCTTTCACACACTTGAAAGGAATATAATGCTTGGCTGTAATAAGTTTCATCTGAGACAGAGTTACAACCTGTTATGGATGGTTTTTATTTTGTTTGTCTTTAATCAAGATGCAACTGTGAGACTGTGGTTAAAAATTAAATCCTTCACTTTGCGAAATTAAACTTTAAATGAAGTCAAAGTCTAGCAGAGCTGATGGTAGCTAAAAAGTATTCATCTCTAGATCAAGTACTGTTCCATCCATCCATTCATCCATTTATCGATCTATCCGTCCATCTTACTATCTTTTCTCCCATCCATCCATGCATTAATGTATGCATGACCTTCTCGTTGACTCTCTCAGTGCATACATTAGATTAACTCCCTAAAAGTAGAAAGACATTTAGTTTTAACTACTTCTTAGTGGATAATGCATGTGTCACATTCTGTAAAATTTGGTCTGCTCATCCTGATGGTTTGTTCATCTCCCAGTGCTGGAGCCAACTGCGTACCCAACTGTGTAGACATTGACCCTCAGTGTGTACTCTGGAAGCCAGCTGCCTGCCTCCTTTCTTGTGGTTCTGGCAGAATTCTGGTTGGATTAATGCAGTGATTCCTGGGAAATGTATACAAATAACTCACATCCTGGGGCCTGAACTGACAGATATCTTCTTGCAGACTGGCTGCTCCAGTCTTTTTCTTTTTGCTCATTTTCATAATAGACTCCAGTTGATAAAACTCTTCACAATGATTGATGGCCCGCAAAGCACAGCCATTTGCAGGCCATGAGTAGCAATTCTTGAACTTGGGAAATATGACTACTATCAATTTCCTTTTCCTTTTCCTTTCTTGCTTTCCTTTATTTTAGTTATTCCTACAGGGTGTGTCCTTTAGACACCTCTTTCTTAGTCATTATCCCCTAATTAATTCCCTTGTTAAAAATAAAGTGTGCATTAGGCTTGACTAATGTCTTCCTTTGTGACTATGGAAAGAAGAATTTATTACCTTTACATATTGACTCAGGCTGAATAATCACAACTCATTTTATTTAAAACCCTATTCTTTACAAACCACGCTGTAGTATAGGTCCAGAGCAACTGCCACTAGAATCTCACCTGACTCCCATAAATATGAAATGGAATCAACTATTTGCATATACAATTGACTTAAGAAGTAGCTGTATTCATATGGAAAAACATCTCTTTTTCTATGTGATGTTTTTAAGATCCCACCATGAAATTATGGAAGGGCTGAAATGAAATGGCCCAATTTGTGCAGAGAACATGCTGACACTGTGAGAGATGGAACAGAGGTGTCAAAAAGGTCTGCAAGAATAAAACTTACATATGTGTTGGTAATCTGGCGATCTGCTCACTCTCCAATTGTGTGGTCTGTGACAGATTAATACGCATAGACAGGAAAGGACCTCAGCTCATTTTTGTGGGAGAGAGTCTGTGCTGGATTGGAAGTGGATGCAGGCTGGGTGACAATGGTCTGGTGGAGCAGTGGGAAAACACCACCTTGGGTAGAATAGAATAACACAGTGGTTTTCAAAGTATCCTGATCTTCTGTTATCTGAATAGAGCATTGGTTCTAACTTGTCCTTATCTAGAGTTACCCTGTTATGCTAGTTTCAGTTTGACAGCAGATTTAAGAGGAAAGATATGGTGGCTAGGCCTAGAAGGGTTTTCATACTGTATTCATGCTGATAAAGTGTTCTCATTTCTAACCAGTCTTTTCTCAAGCATGGATGGACCCTTCCTGGTGTCCACCTTCCTTCTTCAACCCTGACCTTACCGACTCTATTCTGCAGCAGGAAGTGCTTAGAATTTTGCATCAAGAACATCAGGACTTTTGTCAAGGTTTTTCCTGTTGGCCACTGCATGACTTTGGGAAGATTGCTCAGTCTATCTGACGAGAGTAATAATAATGCCTCCTCTGAGTCTTACGTGGTTATTATGAGAGACAGCAGGGCCCATGTGAAAATATCCTGGAAGCTTTAGAATTTCTTAGGTGGTATGTGTATTCCTATTTATTTTATTAAGCCATAGGGAAACAGAAACCTGATAGATAGCTGAAGCTCCTGGATACCTTGGTATTCTGTCTGTGTCTAAGGTCTTTCAGTAAATATTTGTTGAATGTGTATTCTCTCCCTTCTTTCTAAAAGTGGTTTGGTTTGTTAGCAGACCACTAGTGAGGCTGGGATGGAGATGTGAGACTGGTGGGCTGGGAAATGGTTGAGTTACTCTATCTATATAGTGCCTAGTCCATAGACTAGAAAAATATCACCTCACCAACCAAGTGTGTTGAGGATTTTGGACTGTTCCTCTACGAGAACATACGTGTTTGTTGTTTTGTGGTTATTTGTTTTTAATGGGTTTTCTTAATGTTTCTCTTCAAGTCAGATCTTCAGCTTTCTAATCAAGAGTGATATTAAGATTTAACACACTATTAAGAGAAGCCAGGGACTGACTCAAAACCATGAGTGGATGATAACCCTGACCGGGATT
Organism: Vulpes vulpes; assembly: GCF_048418805.1. Lineage (NCBI taxonomy): Eukaryota > Metazoa > Chordata > Mammalia > Carnivora > Canidae > Vulpes > Vulpes vulpes. The sequence goes on from NC_132793.1 coordinate 40,316,257, forward strand.
TGTTTAACAAATCCAAGGGCCTTGTACTCGGCAGGGGACACAGAGTCCCAGGGTCACTACCTTCACCCTGTGTGATCACTTTCTGAATTTCCTCACAGTTATATGTCCCTGGTAGCCCCTCCTAGTCTGTGGGCTAGGTCTTAGTTCCTCAAGTTATTCACACTTTTGAGGATGTTCTTCCTTCCTGTGGCTTTACAGGATTTACTTGCTTTTTCTGCTCCCACTTACCAAGACTGACTAGGGATGATCATGTGCTCTTTTTCCTTTGAGATTCTCCCAAAATAATCTCCCTGGTCTATTTCATTTTCATAATGTTACTGCCAGTGGTATTAAGGCCAATAGATGCCATGGGTTGGCTCCCCAGAAGTAGAACTCCAAGACATAGAGTCTGAGGTGAGGATTTGGAGGAAAAGGGATGTATTAGGAAAATCCCCAAGAAAAATACAGGTAAGTTGTGAGACACTGGACGGGAAGGGTAGACACCAGACCAAATCCAGGTGAGTATAAAACCCAGTGATGGTAGGCTCCAGATGATAAAGGTCACACCCAACATTTTTCTCAGCAGGGTAAAGGTATGCTGGCATTAATAACTTCCCATACCCTGCCCACCAATCATGAGTTCAGGGTTAGCAACGGGATCGAATTTCCAGCCTCTTTGTTTTCCAAGAGCACAAAGGGGGTCTATGATAATCGCTGTGGGGTGGCGGGGGACCACACATGGTCCACATGGGAATTGAAAAGGATGGGACACAGATAGCACCCCTTACAGCCACACTAAGGAAAGCTCAAAGGTCCACAAGTCCTCTTGAACTTCTACCTAAGGCCTTAGACTTACAGTGCTCTGGTGCCTTAGTCCTGTGAGTATGTAATTCCTTGTCATTTCAGCCCCTTCTTCAGCTAGGAAAGCCTCTACCTGCAGGCACAGTTAGACCCTCAGCAGTGGTTTGGAGCTGTGGGCCGTTCACACTCAAGTAGGTATTTTACCTCTCAGGGGGTCTGAAATGATGACTCTATTCTCAGCTTCCCCTGGCTCTGCCCAGGAAAGGTCACCTCAAAGCATTTCTACACATTCCTTACCCCTTGGTGCCAGGAGACAACATGTGCTTGATACATGTTCTTAATTATAAGGAAAATGGAGAGGGGATACTTACAAAATCAGAGGTAATTAGGTTTCTCAAAAGTCATCATTTTAGGGACATTTTGCTCCAGTAAGAATTTTCATATTGCACAAGTGTTTTGCTATTGATAAGAGGTTTTGGGGGGTTTTGTTTTTCTTTCTTAACCTCTGTTTCTTCCCTTTGCTTCTACAAAAAGAGAGTTTACAGTTGTAGACAGTTTGGAACAAAATGAACATTTTTGGGGGTCCAGCAGGTTTATGGTGACCTATTCTTGTTTTCACATGTTTTACAGTAAAACATTCTTACCAGTCACATGAGCAAGTTTGGGCAAAAGACAAGCTTTTCTCTTTGCTGGTTCTGACATTTTGCATCCTAATAAATTCACAGTGGAAATAATCCAGCTGTCTTCTTGAAAAATATAAAGTTTGGAAGAGGACTGCTACTATTCATAGCTATGTAATAGTTTGTTTTATATTGTGAGGAGTTGTAGTTATAAACATGCAAGCAGCTGGCAATAAATGACTTTATGACAGCTATTTCCAAGGTATAATGAAGAAAACAAAAACAAAGTTATTGCTTATAATTATGGTGCCTGGGTGAGCTTGCACAATGTACTTCAAACACTTCACTGGCCAATTCCATGTGATCTCATTCACAGTCTCCTCTAAATGACCTTGGTCTTCAGGTTATTTAGCCTTGGAGATGGAAGTATTTGAAAGGGATTTGCATTTTCCAGTGCAATTTGTAAAAGAGACAGCATCCTTTTGCTCTATTCACCCATGTAATTAGGGGAAACATGGAATTAAGGACTCTTCTTTATTATTGAAGAGGTTTTACACTGGAGAAACAAATATGGGGGCAGTAGTTTGTCAATAGTTTCAAAAATTTCAATGTACTTTTCTTTTAACCCAGTGGTTAATTTTTTTTTTAATTTTTATTTATTTATGATAGTCACAGAGAGAGAGAGAGGCAGAGACACAGGCGGAGGGAGAAGCAGGCTCCATGCACCGGGAGCCTGATGTGGGATTCGATCCCGGGTCTCCAGGATCGCTCCCTGGGCCAAAGGCAGGCGCCAAACCGCTGCGCCACCCAGGGATCCTAACCCAGTGGTTAAACAAGTTAATTTCATTTCTAGAATTAGATCCTACTAGAATACTGTTAAGTACATATGCACTGACAATGAAAGATCTCTAAGATCTAGGACATGAAAAAACAAAACAAAACAAAACAAAAAAACTACTCTCAAAACAAAACCTGCAATGCATGCTCTAATTTGTATAGGAAAGAACATATGACTATGTTTATATATGCCACCTAACTCAATTATTTATTCATTTAACCATTCGGCAGATATTTATTGAGTTCTGGTGCATGGTTTAGGTGCTGGTGATACAAGTAAAACAAAAGTCTTCTTTGGAGTTATATGCCAGTAGGAGGAATTGAAATTGAGGACACAAAGAACAAGCAAACAACTGTGTGTCAGGTGGTGTAGGAGTCATAAAGAGATACAAAGTAGCCTAAGGGAATAGGGAATAATTTAGCTAGAGGCCAGAAAGAGCCTCTTTGAGGAAGTGACATTTGATCAGAGATCTAAAAGGAACATGTGCCAGGCTGTGGGGACAGCAAGGCCAAAGTCCCTGAAGCAAGACTGTGTTTTGTGTGTTTGGAGAACAAAAGGAGGCCAGTGTGGTTGCAACTCTGTGAGCAAAGGGAAAAGTGGATGAAGAGGAAAGGGAGAGGAAGCCAGAAGCCAGATCATTGGGCGCTGGAAGGCCATGGTCTTTATTTCAAGTTTTATTCAAAGTGTGGTGAGAAGCCAGTAGAGGACTGAGATCAGGAAAAAGACCCAATTTTATTTAGTCTTTAAAATGTAAATGCAGGGATCCCTGGGTGGCGCAGCGGTTTGGCACCTGCCTTTGGCCCAGGGCGCGATCCTGGAGACCCGGGATCGAATCCCACGTCGGGCTCCCGGTGTATGGAGCCTGCTTCTCCCTCGGCCTGTGTCTCTGCCTCTCTCTCTCTCTCTCTCTGTGACTATCATAAAAAAAAAAATGTAAATGCATGGAATGGAATGCAATGCTGCTCACCATACTACTGACCCTGATGGACTTGCAGGAAGCATATCCTGGTTAAGTCAGAGGAAGGAGGGAAGTAGCTATAGGAGAAATTCTCAGGGCTGTCTGCCTACACCAGTCTTGTCTGAGCCTTTGGGAATGCGGTCATGAATGATTTGTATATTTAAGAAATATTAAAGGCAAAAAATAGGATCAGTTATTCCCTATGTAAAATAATAAATAAATCCCTTTGCTAGCATTCCTTTCTCTGACCTTGAACGAGTTTGCTTTCTTGGCTTATTAGTCTTCCATGTCTATTGAAAAGGGGTAATATGTTCTTTGTCACAGGATTGTTTGTGAGAATGAATCAGATAATATACATAGAGCTCTTGGCCCAGTGCTTGGCACATTACTCAAAACTGTAACTCAAAACTGACAGCCATCATTGCTGCCATGCTGTCGCCTCCCATGTTCAACGCTGTAAGGCATTCATGATGCTATGAAATTGCCTATCTCTCTGTCAGCTTTCTCCTGAGCTATGTAGGAAAGGATAAGAGCCATTTTGTAGCATCATAGAATTAAATAGCGGAAAACACATTTAATCCAACTCTGCTCCTTTTATAGATGGAAAGACTGATGCACTGAGGAGATACACTGTTGGCTCTCAGATTTATAGATAATGAGTGACTCTGATCTCTTGCCTTCCAATTCAAATCTCTATTTACTGCATCAATATTTTCCTAATTTTAAGCATTCACATTGAACTTCTAATATGATGATTATCTAATATTTTATTTTATTTATTTACTTTTTTTATCTAATATTTTAATTGACTCCTTAAGTACTTTTATTTCCAAAGCAAACTTTATATCATCTCCTTAAGTGGAAAACCAGCATTCCTTCTTGTAAGTCATTACAGTAACCTAGAGTTTTAGCATACTTATGCCATTGCTATTGCCACAATAATGCTGTGTAACAAAGTACCCCAAAACTTACTGACATAATAATAAGCATGTCTCCCTTGTTCACACACTTGTGGAATTACTGGAACACAGCTGCCCTAGGATGATTTCATACTCTGCTTGTCCCTTAGCTTCAGGCTACATGAGGCAGGCCCTTTTCATGTCCTTCTTAAATCCAGGAGTATAAAAGTTCAAGTCTAAATGTCATGTCTACTATTATCCCATTGACCAAACAAAGTCATATGCTCAAGTCTATCATCAGTGATACAAGGAAAGTACATCTTCCCCCAATGGAAGAACCGTAAAATCACATTGTAAAACATGTAGATAGTAGGAAGGATGAAGACTAGGGGCACCTGGGGGATTCAGTAGTTGAGCATCTGCATTTAGCTCAAGTCATGATCCTGAGGTCCTGGAATCGAGTCCCACATCAGGATCCCCACAGGGAGCCTGCTTCCTCCTCTGCCTATGTCTCTGCCTCTCTCTGTGTGTCTCTCATTAATGAATAAATAGAGTCTTTAAAAAAAAAGAAGGAAGGATGAAGACTTGGGCAAAGTAATGGGGATATGGTATATATCAAAATAATATGTAGATATTACATTGAAATGAGTAATGGCCATCTGTTTGCCACCACAAAATATCTTGCAGACTCCTAGAGTTAGGCATATTACAGTTTGAGAAACACTCAAGTATTCTGCATTCTGGACAAAGGGACTATGGCACAACTCACTATCCTAATCCTGATAATCAAACATCTAAAGACAAAAAATCGTACCTTGATGTTCATTATAAGATGCTCATTTTCTCGTATCCCATCTTCTTTGAAAATTGGATGCCTCATATACCCTGGGATATCTTACAGTCAAGCATAGTAGTGGTGAGTTTTTGCTGCCTGTACATGTATACACTTGGCTATCATTCCTGGTGGACTGACTGGGCAGCTGTAACTGTTTGCCTTTCAGCCAACCAACGAAATGAGAGCCATATGAGGGGGAAGTGTGTGTTTGGCTGTTGTCTGAAAACATTTTTTGGCAACAAAAAAGAAGCCAGCTTCAAAACTTGTAGATAAGGTATTAGAAGCTTGGAAGAGAAGTCCATAGTGGAGCTCTTGTGAAGAACTGGACTAACAACACCTCAGGATGAAACTATGGAATACTCTTAACTGTAACTTCGTAGTGAAAAATGATTCAGAAGTACCAGACTCAGAATGTGGACAAGTTTTAGGAAAACCTAACCAATTTATCTCTTTTTAATCTATTCCCTAGAGCAAGAGGTGATTTAAGAAATTATGTAAATAAATCCAAAATAGCAATTTCAATTAAATATACAATACAAATCCTAAAGGATAAGAAAACACATGTTATATTTCAATTCATTGAGCTTCCTTTTTCTTAGTGGTACACAAAGTAGAACAAAATAATTGTGTTTCTTGCAATCAATAGCTTCCTCCGTGAAATGGGATATATAATTAAAAACAGTTAAATGGTAGGTGTATCAGGTAGCATGCTTTTGCTTGCAAATAATGGAAAATCTAACTAAAACTGACTGAACAAGAAGGAAAGTGTGGGCTCAGCAATTGAAAGATTCTTGAGACTGCAGCACTTTACAGTTAATTTACACCAACAGCTCACTGATGTCAGAACTTTCCATCTCTCTCTACTTTTGGCTAAGGGGGATGCGTGCTACTTACTTAGGTCAATCAACACCTTCCTGTGTAGCTGGGGAGAGAAGCAGTCCTCCCCAGCCGGCAAGGATATTGCATAAGCAATGGATAGATGGCAATGAACATAGATAAGGAAGAGAGAAAGAAATTCCCACTTTGTAGGAAAGCATGAACCAAGAATCAAGGGTCAGGGAAAAACAAAGGATGGTTATGATGTGGCTTAGGGCTTATTGTCTTGGTTTTGAGGCACTATTAGAATCAAGACAAAAAAGGTAGTGGGCTATTTCCTTCCTTGCCCTCAAATGGATGAGTAGAAATAGATATTCAAGAGGATGGGAAGCATAGTCTATAGCCCTAAGGATTTCAGTGTTTTTACAAAAGGATTTGAAACCAACATGCTGGGTTAAGGAAGTGTTTCCACTTATGGCTCAATCTATAATTTCACAAGAGAAAAATCCTTTTCCACCCTCCAAGTCAAATGATTAATTTTCCCCCAAGAGAGCAAGTGCATGTTGACTTGGAAAAATAAGCCTAAAAGTCAAGTGCTATGAAGCAAGTTTCTGGTGGCTATATGCTGGGGTCTGATTAGCATGAAGACTTTTTGCTCCTGGGTCCTCTGGAAGGAGAAAATGGAGCCTTACAAATTAGGCTGATGATGTCATTCCTCAAGTTCCACAGGTGACTGTTGAGTTGTGTGCACTTGAAACAAACCAGGCTAATTGGCCTACGTTTTGGTACAATCTATCATTCTTTCACAGGAGAGGATTTTTGTGGGAGGTAGTTATGTTAAATACAACTTTGAAATACAGAAATCCCATGCTACTCACTTCTGGTGACACTATCAAAAATTTATTATAGCAAAGAACACAGACTATATACTATAAAATCTCTTAGTTGAGCTCATTTGCTTATGCTTTCTTTCTCAACCTCTCTTTTTCCCTCTCCCCACCTCCTTCATTCCCTCCCTTATTCCCCCGTGAATGAAAAGTGATTAATGGAGGAGATTTAGTTTGGATGAATTACATGCAAAGTTGTTTTACATTAAATGAACTTTTTCCATGATGTTGTAGTTCCATCTCTGCTTTATCATTGCTTTTTTGTTTGAATTAATACAATAATATTATCAAAGCCATCCTCCATTACACTACCATTTGCCTTTGCATTCAAGGCAGCTATGTCATTTTCAGATGTAGCTATTTGTCCTTGTTAAAACAGACAAGGCAGTTGGTACATTCAGACTCAATTACTAAGTTGTGTGATTAATTCCAAGATATTGCTGGGAGGTAAAGCAAATGAAAGTTGCCATTAACTGTTCAGTGTGTTCTCTTCTGGTAGATCTAATGTGGAAAAGACTCCTATAACTTGCCCTAAGAGGGAAGCAGAGTGTCGTTAGATTGGTTCCCCAGGAGGCAGACTCTGAGACAGAGATTAGGGTGCAAGATGCTTATTTAGGATTTTGGGATCCACACCTGGAGAAGAGAGAGGAGGGAAGCAGGAGTGAGGAGGGAAAAATGAGTTCTGGAGCTGGCAGGGCCCTTCAGTGTTGCACTGAAGAAAGCTGAAATGAGCCCAGGCCTTTCCCCTTTATATTAATTAGTCTTTGGATACGGATTTCCCCAGGAAGGGTCATAATGACTGTGAATGGAGTAGCTCTTTGTGTTTGAGGCAATCCTTGAAAAGGTTGATAATTGGAGACTGTCTGTTGACAGCACTGCTGGGATTTAGGTCCCAGATTCTAGGGCAATTGTCCTCAACCAGGGATGACTTTGCCCCCTAGGGGATATTTGACAATGCCTAGGCATTATCGCTTTATTGTCACAACCAAGGTGATACCACTGGCATCAATTGGATCGAGTCCAGGGATGCTGCCAACCATCTCACCATGCACCGCACAGCCCCCATTAACAAAGAATTATCTGGTCCAGAATATCAATAGTGCGAAGATTGGGAAGCTCTGCTGTAGGGCAGCAATTTTCCCTTGAGTTTGTTGGGCATCTCAGCGCCACTTCAAGAATCATCACAGATCAAGCTATTGCTACCTGTCAGACACACTGTCCTGTGATCCTTATTCCTCCTAAACCTCCCACAGACCCTTTTTTGCTGAGCCTCTTTTTTTCATTAGTTTCCTTACTAATGATGAAACTGATGCCCAGGGAAGGTCAGTAAACTACCCAACATGGTGAACCGGAAAGATATCCAGATGGGATTTAAAGGGGGCTTGGCTTGCTTGTCGAAAACATCATGGCGTCTCTGGTCTCTGCTGGATGGCTCAAGGCAGCAGTTTTCTAACCTCTCTCTCTCTGTTGCAAACACAAGACGGGTGATGTTTATGTGCTCAGTTCACTCCATGGGCTGAGCTTCCCTCTACTTCATTTATAAGGCACAGCAGAATGTGAGTGAGCATGGCAAAAGTAACAGGGATGACTCTGCATCCTCTCTAATTTGTATTTGTGTTTTTAAATAAGGCCATTCCTGAACTCTGAGCCCTTTCTATCAGTAACAAATTGCTTACAGTAAGCTTGCAGCTGGCTTTCACGCGGGCAGAATGGCCTGTCAATTGTCTTGGTGAATGTCTTTAAAAAGACTAGAGTATTTCCAGGAGAATGTGCTTCATGCTATCTCTTCATGGTTCTGTGTTCTTGGATGTATTGAATCATTCAAAAACACTCTTCACATCTTATTGGCACCTCTAGAGCCCAAGGAATAAAAAAATGAACTCGTTAATTCAGTTAAAAAGTGGCTCCTAAAAAAAAAAAGTGGCTCCTGTTCCATTTCAGAACTATTCTATTTTCTTGTTAAAAGCAGTAGTATTTACTAGTAAAGGAACAGAAAAAAGAAATCTATCACTTTGCAGACATATAGATGAGTTTTATAGATGTGGTTTAACAGAGTCCACTATTACTCTTTCTACAACAAAATCACATAAATTGTGACTTTTTAAATAGGACATCATGTAAAGGGAATAAACATACAGTATATAAAAATGTTAAGGGATATAAAATGTAGTACACATTTAACTCAAAGATATAAAGAAAAAAATACAGACATTTCATCATTGTTGAGCTCAGTAATAATGTTTGTTATTACAGTAACCGCAGCTGCAGTGCTTGGATTCTGTAGCACATTATCAGTCACATTTTTTAAAAATTCCGTCATCAATTTCTATGGCACATTTCTATATGGTAAATGCTATCATCTTTATTTTCAACTGAAAAATAAAAAAGACAAGAAAGATGAAAATAACTTGATTAAATTTACACAGAGGTACATTGGCAGAGGACATTGCTATGCTCAGATCACATTCCACTGTTAGCCTAATTTAGAGAGCTAGCTATATATTCATATTTGTTCCTCAACTCTTTCAGTCAAATTCTTTACACATTGCTAGGTAAAATATGGGGTCTTAGTCTGAGCTGCTATAACAAACCTTGTAGACTGAGTGGCTTCAATGACAAACATTTCTCACAGTTCTGGAGGCTGGGAAGTCTGAGATCAGTATACCTGCAGATCTGGGATTTGGTGAAGGCCCCTTTTCTGGTTTGCAGAGGGCTGTCTTCTCATTGTACCTTCAGGACGGGAAAAGCGCAGAGTGCTAGCTCTCTTCCTTTTCTTATTAGAACTGGAGCCCTATCATGGGGTCTCCACCCTCCCCCTAACTAGCTCCCAAAGACCCCATCTCCAGATTCCATCACATTAGGGCTTCAACATATACATTTTGAAAGACGCAAACATTCAGTTCATTGCATGTGGTTTAAGCAGTAGTTTGTCTGTAAATGTTTAAAAACTGACTCTAAAAAAAGGAGTATATATATATATATATGTGTGTATATATATATATATATACATATATACACACGTATTTTAAATTTTACTGATAAAAGAATGTGTAGCACACAACTTACAAGTAAGAATAGAATATGCAATACCTTTTATTATAAATTCTATACTGCTTATTGATTCTTACATAAAGCTTCTGCAAATGTTATAAAAATCCCCTATCTCTAACCAACCCATGGTTTCAATTGACCCACAAGTATAATCCAATGTGAATATTGATTGATATTTTCAGGTTTTAAGTCACTAATGACATCACTTAATGTCCAGCTGGGATAGGATGCTCAGTAGTAATGCCATTATATAGTATTTATATTATATATAAATTTATAATTAATATATATTATATATTATTTAACATATATTACATAAATGTATATACTATTTATATTATATATGATATACATTACTTATATTATATATTATATAAATGTATAATAGACCTAAGTCATCTCAAAAGCAAAGGCAATAGTAAAGTGTGGCAAAATAATTAGGAGGGGGTGAGATAATTTCCATATATTTGTTTTAGATGTAACATTTCATTGCAGGCTTATATGATTGAATTTCTTAATTATAACTGTGTTTAACAGTTGATTCACAAAATTCCTGGAAATTTGACAGCTGGCTCTTTTGAACGGGTATGATTGCTGCTGATAAGTCTTCAGTTAATCAAATAGGCCCATATTCCACAGTATCTCCTGCTCCAACTGAGTGAACTTTAGAGGTCTGAGCATGTGAATAGAAGGCCTCCCATTATCAAGTAAATAGATGTTAAAATAGAAGATGTCAGGTTGGGCAGTTGTTCTTTTAAAATTTATTGTTATTTTTATGGTTTATTCACAGGCATTTCCCTGCATCTCAACCGGCATTTATGGTAAGTGATCTAGCTTTTGATAATATTTGTATTTCTTTATTTTTTTGTTAAAAGCTAAGCTCACAGGAAAAATGAAAGGTTCTCTGATGGATACAGTTTGCTGTGAGTTAAAGAGACTCAAAAGGTGGGTCAAATCCCATGGACAAATCTCAAGAGGCCATTCAGATATTCTTTTGTGTTCTTGAATTTTGTGGTATTGGATACTGCCCACAATGATGTTATACACTGTGTCTTAATGTCTTTTGGTAAACAAAATATTTTGCTTTCGTACGATTTGATCTTTAATAGGGTTTTCTTTAATAAAGTTAGATTTTTCTCTTAGATGAATTATAATGCATATAAAGCCTAGCAGTATCACTGTTTTGTTGTGAATTACAAAATAATGGAAACATGAAAATGTATGCACGCGCGTGTATCAGTATACTTAATTTTAAAAATATCCAAAGTAGCTGTTAATAAAAACAAATAATCTTAATAAGCTGCAAATATATTTTTTTTAATGTTGATGGACTGTTTTAGATAATGACTCTTTAACCTAAGATGGAAGCCAAATATTTTCATAATCACTTGTTTTCACTAACCTAAAGCTTTTGATATATATTTTCCACCTACAATGACATTTCCTTTTTCCCTCAGGCCATTAATAAATGTATTTTACAATATTAAGGTAACATAGGGTTTAGTTGTCATTTTAGGGTTTTCTGATCAGGCAAAATAGATTCAGACCCTTCTGAACTCAAACTTCTCACATGGAGGCTCTTAGCCAAAAAAAATAAAATATGTACAAATGTAAAGAAGTAGTTTAAGTTCATTACTATGAGGAAGAGATACCTAAATTGATGTCAAAGGTAGATTTATTTCCTCTTAATATGGTATTTCTTTTGAAAGTCTTAGAATAAAATGGAAAAAACTGGCCTGAATCAAGTTAAAAGGGGAAGGATTTGGTCACATCATTTAAGAATTTGAGGCATGACTTTTTCCTCTCCAGATTCCACCATAGCCCATGTTTATGGATATACAATGGATACTGGGCCTGAGAGGAATAAACTGAACCATCTGCATAATCTCCATCATGACCATTCTTTCTGCCTCACAGGTGCCCAGTTAGAAATCTTAAATATCTGCTTAAAGGAAACATTGAATGCAAAGTGAGTCCACATCTTCATTTCACCTTGTCTGGAGTCAAATCAGACTCTCCTGAAGAAATGGCTCCCCTCTTGTGACTGTTCTCTCATGACAGTCTTTGTTTTCCTTGACAACAAACAGGCAAACAAACACCTGCCTGCCTAAAACAATACTATATACTTCATTATTTTCTATGTTTATTATCTTTTCAGATTGCTGGTGGCTGTTTTGTTTCTGAGAATCTAGGACAATGTGCAAAAAACTTCAAGGGAATTTAATGTGTTACACTGAGAAAGGGGGAGGGGGCAGCAGGAGAAGAGAAGTAAAGGGCAATGACAAGGGACAGGAAAATGAGAGGATCAAGAGAGAATAGTAAGAACTAAAGAAAACCTAAAGTGGTTCATGACTGATTTTAATCCCTGAAAGACAAAGATTTCTGCTCAGAGAGAATAATATGGCTCAAGAAATATTAACTTGTTCAGTACTCCATTATGTTGGGTAGGAAGGAGATCTTGAAGGCTTTGGGGGAGGCCATTGACAGGGAGGCACAGCCACTGGCTAGGAGGGTTGCCACCAGGCAAGCTTCATAAGTTTTCACAATGTCACGTCAACACGGATAGTTTTCAAGTCCTGGCTCCTCATTTCTTTCCCCCTCTATTTTTTGAGTACATTTAAAAGTGAGGCTGAGGGATCCCTGGGTGGCGCAGCGGTTTGGCGCCTGCCTTTGGCCCAGGGCGCGATCCTGGAGACCCGGGATCGAATCCCACGTCGGGCTCCCGGTGCATGGAGCCTGCTTCTCCCTCTGCCTGTGTCTCTGCCTCTCTCTCTCTCACTGTGTGCCTATCATAAATAAATAAAAATTCAAAAAAAATATTTAAAAAAAAAAAAAAAAGTGAGGCTGATACCCACAAAGTCAGGTGCCATTTTGCCTTCTGTTATCCCCCACTGGAGCTTGAGGCCTAGATCTATTTTTAGCTCCATGAGATTTTGTTTTAGTACCTTTCACATTTAGTTGATGGGCCACTTAGCATTTTGCAATTTGGAAATTATTTCCTAATGTCCCTTGTAAAGTCATCACTTTCCATTTCATCCTTGATTCTCTCCCAGTACCCATGATTATAGTCAGTCCTTTTCTTGCTCTTGTTCAGAGCCCCCTGCTCTGCCTCCTTCATTATCCAAATCAGTTTGACTTTTATCTCTATTTATTGGGATTTAAAATCATACTTTATTTGAGGAGATTGGTCCATAGATAGAAAAGTTTTAAAAAGGAAGTAAACAAAATTCTCAATACTTTGTAAGTTGTATGAGAATGGATTTAGAGTATTCAGTCCCTTGGTTCTAGCCTCCCCCTCCTTATTCTATATTCTGTCTTACTAGATTAATTCATCTAAAACACCACTTGGTGCATGTTTCCCATCTGCACGGGAGCCTTTGATCATATTCCATTACTTGCAGGTTAATATTTACTCTTTTTGGACTGAACAATAGGTGCCTTATGTATCTCCCTAAACCAGTGTTTTCAAAATATATGAAAAGGGTGAGGAAATCTCCTCTTGAGGATGTGAATTGGTGTGCCAAGATATTTATGTGTACCTTTGCATCCTCAATTTTTTAAAAAAAGATTTTATTTATTTATTCAAAAGAGAAAGAGAGAGAGAGAGAGAGAGCATAAGCAGGGGGGAGGGGCAGAGGGAGACTCCCCCTAGAGCAGGGAGCCCTGTGTGGGGCTTCATTCCAGGACCCTAGGATCATGACCTGAGCTGAAGGCAGATGCTAAGACAACAGCCACCTAGGCACCCCTTGCATCTTTAAAAGGATATTTATTTTGCAGCATTTCCTAAAGTTTCTTGACCAATGTTAATTTTCTCAGCCCTCTCAGGATTAGTGTTTCCTTCCAGAATATAGTTTTAGAGATTTCTTGTTATGTATCTACGATGGACACATCTTACATCACCCACAAATGAGTTGAGAAATCTCAGAATTTGTTAGATACTTTGCCAGGTCCAGCCCTGTATGCCTTCCATAAAGCACATTTACACATGCTCATGCACTCATACACACGCACACTCATACCCACACATGCACTGAAAGCACATACACCATCACCACCATACCCCTGATATCCAAACAAAAACATATCACACACTGATACAGTTGAATATTAATCTCTGAGTAGTCTTCCTTGAATATGTCAACTCTTAGTAGTCATTATATCTTTTGAAATCTTTCAGCATTGTAATCTGAACAATTAACAACTGCCCCCTCATTTCTGGCCCATAGATTTTTATTTACATATCCTGTGCTCACCACCAGTTTAGAATCCCTTAATGGACATGGATTCACTTGTACATATTCTGTGCACAGCCGGAGCCTAGCATTGTATCTACAGGACAAGCTCATCAAATAGTTGCTGTTTGATAACAGTGTTAATGATTGTAACCCAAAGTGTTGCCTAACTGAAGATACAAATCACAGAATTATTGATTGGCAAAATAACAGGTGGAGGAAGGCTTCTTAGTATTTTCTTAATGGACAAACATCTCTATTTTACAATAAAATAAAAAAATAGACTTCTAAAAAGTATGCTCAACTAGAAATGGTATTTGTAGGTAAGGCAACATCATCTACCTTGATATGGTAAAATGAAAACTCAAGAACTTGTTCAGTCAGAGAGCCAAGCTGAACACAGCACTTAACTTCACTTAAGAAAGTGCCCCTTAAGAATATAAAAAAATAGCAAAAGGGATTATAGGGGAAAGGAGAGAAAATGAGTGGGAAAAATCAGATAGGGAGACAGAACATGAGAGATTCCTAACTCTGGGAAATGAACAAGGGGTAGAGGAAGGGGAGGTGAGTGGGGGGACAGGGTGACTGGGTGACGGGCACTGAGGGGGGCACTTGATGGGATGAGCACTGGGTGTTATATTGTATGTTGGCAAATTGAACTCCAATAAAATGTATACAAAAATAAATAAATAAAAATAATAATAAAAAAAAGAGAAAGAGAATGGCCCTTGAGATGCCTGGGTGGCTCAGTGGGTTAAGCATCTGACTCTTGATCTCAGCTCAGGTCTTAATCTCAGGGTCGTGAATCCAAGCCCCGCATAGGGTTCCATGCTGTACATGGAGGCTACTTTTAAAAAATGAGAGAGAGAGAGAGAGACAGAGAGAGGGCATGCCCCTTTGTTGTTTTTTATGGCCCATGAGACCGTGGTTAGTCAGAGCAGTACAGATCAGCTCTGACAGCCCACCCTCACTTCTCCCGACATGCCCTCGTACCAGCCCACCCCCTGCTTGCTGTGATTTCTCAGATGGCTGTTTACTTTGGATTTACCTTCACTTTTAGATTTATGGCCCACAAAGCCGCAGTAACTTTTGTTCTATTAAAATTTTTGACTATGGTAGAGCTATCTTTTGAAGGGGTTTGGTTACTTAATTGCCAAAAATGATCTCATATCAGGGTAATTTCAACAGTAAGCATTCCCATTTCATGGAAACTCAGACATCATCCTCGCATTCAAAGTGTGTCTGGAGGATCTCATAGACACCAGTGCTTCAGAGGTCTTTCAGCCAATGAGGTAGCCAGTTGCCTCCCAGCCTCTCCTCACTCCTTAGCCTTTTGAGGACAGACCCTCATGGCAGCAAAACCAGCTGCCTCTTACTGCAAGACACAGACTGAATAATATCCACCATGCAATACAACTGAATTTAAGGCAGGCACACAATAAGAACAAACTCTGCCCGCTTTTAAGTTCTCCTGGAATAGGAACCAGACTTTTCCACTCTGACTTTCAGCAACTGCTGTGACTGCTCTAACTTAATGCTTCCAGGATGCTTCCAGAGAGCACCAGACCGCCTGCTTACACTCAGGATGAAAAGCCACATTTGGTAAAATACCAAAGAAAGTCCTGTGTTACTTTTGGAAAAATAGATCCAGATGAGGCTTACAGGGGCTCTCAACTTCCAGATTCCTGTTAAAGATTTGAATTGGCTGCTAAACCAGACTCAGAGGGACAGATTTGAACTTCCCTGATGGACATTTCAGATCTCATGCGTGCCTTCTGCCCTTTGAGCCTGACTTGGACACTTTGGTGCTAATAAGTTTAACAAAAGAGGCTAGACATGATACATGGCAATGGAATTTTTACTGAGAAGTGAACAGCAAAACTAATTTTAGTCTATTTTATGAGAGTCAATATAGTTAACAGAAATGAAGCCCAGGTGGAAAAGTATATCCCTTGAGTAACTGGGAAAATATTCTCTCTGGAGTTAAAGAAAAAACTCGAAGCTTGCTTTCCAGGTACGAAGTGGTGTTTTCAGAGAGGAAAGAATTTCAGATGTTGAGTTATTGGCTGGAAATTTGTGAAAAAAAATTTAAGTGCAGCGTAACTTAGCTAAGGCAGCTTTCATAATTATTCAGTATATTTCTGTTATCAGTGTGGAAGGCCTGTTTCTATCAAATCACCTTGCCTCCCTCTGCTTTCCTTGAAATGCTGCCAGGACACAGCTTTTCTAATTGAATTCCTCATCTGCATTCAAGTTTGCTCTTTTGCTTCTAACTGGTAAAATGAAGACCAGCCCAATGTTTCTTTAACCTTATATTTACTCAGCAAATATTGTTATCACTACCTCTGTCCAAATTCACAGACATGACTTGGAAAGAAACCAGGACATCATCCAATGGCAATGCTAGGGGCATGCCCTCCGTTAGCTTTAAATGCAGACAGATTTCAGAGGGTGTGACAACCATTGCTGGGCAATTCTGGGTTTGCTGGAAGAGTTATCTTATGTAATACACTTGGGAACCGGAGTAAATTTGACAAAAATGTGTGCCCCTCCCTTTCATTCCCCTGACAGCTCTCCCCTCTCTCTTACTTTCTTCTTTTCCTTTTGATATTTCCATTTGCTTTGAGAACTTCCTTTCAGGTGGTCTAATGATGACTCTTTTCTCCCTCATAAATTCCCTCTCTGACATCCTATGTTTTTTATCCTAGTCGCAACATCCTATATGAAACCTTATTGTTCTTGGCAAGCCTTGAGTTAATTGCTGGCCATCAAAGCAAAGTAACATTAGAATCAGTGTAACTTACTTCCTTTGGGAATATGCAGCGCTGAGGCTAAACCCATCTCAATTCTATCACATTTGAATATTATTTTATAAACTGATCCTAATGAAGCACTGGAGAAATAGCTTAACGGACAATGACATTCTAGCTATTAAAATATTTTTAACCCCTGAGTGCTTACCATTTGAATAGCCAGCTTTAGCAGATACACTCACACATGCACATTTGTTCATTGTGAAAATGCATTTTCACAAAATGTGAAACTACCCTCTTGCTCTCTCAGAGTTACTTGGGTGTTTAATAACAAAAAGATACCAAACTAAGAGACTAAAAAGACTACTTTTGCTCTGGAAAATAGTTTCAAATTCCAGCAACAATATATGCTAATTCAGCTTACATAAAAATGACAGTGAGACCCACAGGCAGTGAGACCCCAGGGGACCTGCCAAAGGAGGTGAAAATCCTGGAAACTTAGCTTTCTGGTACTGTGGGTGCAATGAACTACCAGTGTCATTCTCCCTGGTGTTCTGTTCAAACTAAATGATTTTGGGACTTAATTAAGACATAGTGTTTCAAAAAGTAATAAAGATTGCAACTTGGATACTGTTTCTGAGACGTGGCTGTCTCCTCACAATTGTGATGAGGTAAAAATTTGAGGACTAAAAGGTGCAAATGATTTCAAACCCACCCTTCCTCAGAGCCTGCCGCTTATTGTTATGCTACATTAAAAAAACTTTTCTTATAAAACAAGTATTAAAACAGTAAGCCTTTTAAAGAAATAGGAAAGCCATTTCAGTACATTTCAGAGCCTAAGCACAGAGTAGTAACTCTGGGAGTATCTTGTAGCCCCACTGAAAAATAGGAGCACTATTAAGAAGTTGTCCCTAGGGAACTGTCTGAGGACATCTAAGAATTGACCACACTTTGTGTTCTATCAGGGAAATAATTTCCATGCTCTTTGCTCATCCTTCTCACTCAATCTTGAATGACATTCCTTTTCCTTGCCCCTTATATATACTTATATCTGAAGGGTGAATTTAAATAAACAGAGCTCAGCTGTCTTTCTGAAGGACTTAAAAATAATTCTGACAGTTCTTAGAAAAGTCAAGTATGCTTAGCTCTTTAGGACAATGATTTTCATGTCAAAGCCTTTTTAGTCAATGATTATATTTTTAAAATGCATCTTGAAATGCATTTGGAAGAGACTATATTAGAGTAAAGCTAAGCTGCTGTAACAAAGGGACTCTAAAATAGAATGGCTTAGTGAATAGAGATGTTTATTTCTCTCTGTGCTAACAGTTCCAAAGTGAACATTCTGCTTGTGGGAGGATTTGTTCTACTCTGTCATTTAAGGAGCCAGAAATCTACCATGGTGTCAAATAGTTGCTCTGCCTACCTTAAGCCATTGTTCTCATGTATTTACTTGTCCTGGTCCCAGAAAAAGAAATGCATATGATGGGTTCACACTCTATCTTATGGTCCCTGTATGCAGAGAAGCACTTGTCATTTCCACTGGAGAGAATTTGGCCTCGTGAATATCTAGTGTGGAATCCACATTTCTGATTACAGTTCTGTTATGTGGAAAGGAGGAAACATTGAATTATGATGGATTCTAGATATCATTGCTCAGGAGGAAAAGTAAAGGAAATTAAATCAAACCAGTCACTCATAGGTAATTTAATTTGGGGCAATGTCATTTACTCAGAATCAGTAAATATTTTTGAATACTGATAGTCCTAATTTTGTATGAATATTTGGTGATTTTGATAGCAGATACTTTATTAAAATGCCTTTATAATCCTGAAGCCTGAGAAATTTGAAAGTATGGAAATCTTAAGACTCAGGACTTATCATTAGTTGTTAGCTAGTATATTCAGACCTTGGGATCTGATCTCAATCATATTAACATTTTTTTTTGTACCAAAATTTGCAGATACATCAGTGGAAACTCAAATGAATATATTAAGAATGAATAAATAATTGTATCATTTATTACATTTGTAATTTTGGCCCATTTCCATAGATATCCTTGGAAGAATCAATTACAATTTGTTTTATTTCCCTAAGGCTATAACCATTAAAAACATACCTGAGATCCTAAACAGATATAGATCAACATCCTGCATCCCAAGGAGCCTTAGGGAAATGTGACTGTAGGAAACAGTCTGATAATAATAGAGTAAAATATTACCAAGAGAGAAATGGGGAGAGAGAATGATAATATGAATGTGGATGTAAACCTCCTGAACAGTCAAAGAAAGTCTCCTTAGAATCTTTAGAACTGAAAAATTAGTTTTTTATACCTTGTCTCTCATTACAGCCATAGTCAGTAGGGAGAATTTGCCACAAGTGACTGAAAATTGAACTGAAATTAACAAAACCAACATGAAATTACCTCATGCCTATAATTTGGTTACCTATATTTATTTATCAATGTTCTCAATGAATCTAAGTTTACCTAAGTCATTCCAGTTCTTCTTTCTAAGCAACTACATTTTCAATAAAACATATTCCTCTTTACTTAAGACTTCTTTCCTTTGGAGCTTAGATTGGGAAACTGTTTGTTTGTTTGTTTGTTTTTTCTTAAGGTTTTATTTATTTATTCATGAGAGACACAGAGAGAGACAGAGAGAGACAGAGGGAGAAGCAGGTTCCATGCAGGGAGCCTGATGTGGGACTTGATCCCAGGTCTCCAGGATCAGGTCCTGGGCTGAAGGCAGGTGCTAAACTGCTGAGCCACCCAGGCTGCCCAGGAAACTGGGTTTTAAGCCCTGTCCACCACCTAAGGAAAAGTCAGACATACGGTAAGTCTTGGTAAGTTTTTAATTAACAAGTACAAAATAAATAGGTCCTTAACAAAATGTAGGCAAATAAAATTTAAAAAGTATAAAAAAACAATTTTATACCATGATCAAGTAGGATTTATCCCAGTATGCAAGCTGGTTAAACTTTCCAAAAACAATTAATGTAACCCACTATATCACTAGACTAAGGAAGAAAAATTATATGATTATCAGTAGATGTAGAAAAATAATTTGACAAAGTCTAACACCAGTTAATGATAAAAACTCTTAGTAAACCAGTGAGGAACTTCCTCTACTTGGTAAGGACCACAAAACCCTATAGCTAACAGCATACTTAATGGTGAAAAACACAACTTTCCTACTAAAATCAATTACAAGACAAAGATGTCCCTTATCACTACTTTTTTTCAACATCACAATGAAAGTACTTGCTAATGCAGTAAGGCACAAAGAAGAAATAAAAGGTATAGAGATTGGGAAGGGAGACAAAACTGTCTTTATTTGATCATTTGATGACATGATCATTTGTAGAAAATCTGAAAGAATTTATTTAAAAAAAAAAAGCCTCCTGGAACTAATAAGCAATTATAGCAAGGTTACAGGATAAAAAGTTCAATTTATATAAATAAATAACTGGAAAGATACTCCATGTTCATGGATAGGAAGACTCAAGATGTCAGTTCTTCCCAATTTGATCTATAGATTCAGTATAAGCCCAATCAAAATACCAGCAAGTTGTTTTTATGGATATTGACCAACTGATTCTAGAGTTTACATGGAGAGGCAAAATACCTATAAAATAGCTAACACTATGTTAAAGAACAAGAACAAGAACTGACACTACCTGATTTCAAATATACTATAAAGCTACTGTAGTTAAAAAAGAAAAAAAAAAGCTACTGTAGTTAAGACAGTGTATTTTGGTGAAATAATATATGAATAGATCAGTAGAACAGAATAGAGCCCAGAAATGGACCCACATAAATGTAGTCATCAATTTATCTTTCATAAAGGAGTAAAAGCACTGCAATGGAGCAAAGGTAGTCTCTTCAACAAATGATGTTGGGACATCTAGACATCCACATGCAAAAAATGAATCTAGACAGAGACCTTATACCTTTCACAAAACAAACAAACAAACAAAAAACCCTCAAAATGGATAATAGACTTATATGTAAAATGCAACTCTCAAATTCCTACAAGACACATTAGCAAAAACCTAGATGATCTTGGGTATGGTGATGCCTTTTTAGATACTATTCCAGTTTTTCACAAACCTCTCCAAATTTTTTTTTAATTTTTATTTATTTATGATAGTCACAGAGAGATAGAGAAAGAGGCAGAGACACAGGCAGAGGGAGAAGAAGGCTCCATGCACCGGGAGCCCGACGTGGGATTCGATCCTGGGTCTCCAGGATCGCGCCCTGGGCCAAAGGCAGGCGCCAAACCGCTGCGCCACCCAGGGATCCCCATTTTTTTTTTAATTTTTTTTTAATTTTTATTTATTTATGATAGTCACAGAGAGATAGAGAAAGAGGCAGAGACACAGGCAGAGGGAGAAGTCTCAAACCTCTCCAAAGGCAATCTTTACTTCATGATTCTGATGTCCTGCTCACCTTAGTGATGATGTAGGTTTTTGTGTGTGTGTGTGTGTGTGTGTGTGTGTGTGTGTGTGTAACATGGTCTATATCACTATGTGTTATTAGTCTTACATATCACTGCATCAGAGGATCAAGGAATGATGGAGAATTAGGATGAGTATCAAAGTGGCCGTGGTCATGAGTTTCAGGGTCTTATAGATCAAGGTTCAAATTCGGAGTCTGTCTCTTATTTGTTGTATGTCCTCGGGCAAATTACTCTCCAGAATTTAATGACCTCAATTGTCACATAGGGATGCTAATGCCTCTAACACAGGGTTGTTGTAAGATTAAATTAGATAATGCATTAAAATGCTTATCATGATGTTAGACACATAAAGATGAACATTTAACAATTATCATTACTATTATTGTTAATAGTAATTTTGTTTTTGCCACTATTATTATCATTATTACTCTCCCACTGGAGTCTGAGTTCCTTGAGGGCCGAGGCTTTTGAATGTTTTATTCACTCCCATTTCCTAGATTTGAGAAGAGTTTTGACACTGTTGAGGAAGCAGTTTACTATTTGAAGGAGTCTTTACTCAGGCTCTGAATGACACCAATCAGCAGTCTTTTCTCTTTTATTTTTTCTTTTCTTAGGTTTTATTTATTTATTTATTTATTTATTTATTTATTTATTTATGAGAGACACAGAGAGAGAGGCAGAGACATAGGCAGAGAGAGAACAGGCTCCATGAAGGGAGCCCAATGTGGGACTCAATCCCAGGACCCCAGGATCACGCCCTGGGCCCAAGGCAGATGCTCAACCGTTGAGCTACCCAGGCATCCCAGCAGTCTTTTCTCCCATAAAATCCACCTCACTTGCTGCTGGATAACTTCTACTGCTTCTCTGAAAACTACCTGTCTCCTCTCAGCCACCTCTATGTCCTGTGGTTGAGCCCTATGAGTTAAGCCATCTAGAATTGAAGTCTGTTTTCAACATCATGCCATGCTTTCTATATAAATAACCCTTAGCCACAACCACTGTAGACTATTGTTTACAAAAATAAAGTCAACTTGTTTCAGCAGTTCCAAATTTTCTACAGTTTATCTAAGCCCTAAGTGAAAACATTTTATTTTCTCTGTATATAAATATAAGTTTTCAACGATAATAGAGACAAAGTAATTGTAGTTAATTGTGGCCTCAAAAGTGAAGTCCCATGTTATAAGACAGCACACTATTTTTCTCTAGGAAATCTTGGGGAATAGATAACAATTACTCTGCCATTTGCCTTGAAGAGGGGAAAGTTTACACTTTTTTTTTTTTAATTTCTAAGATCATAGGGACTGGAAGGCATTTTGGATATCATACTTGTCTTAGCTCATTTTTCTGGCTGGAAAAAATGACACTCAGAGTTTTTTAATGAGTTGTTTAGCCATATCCAGCTAGTTCACATAAGAACTGAGATCAGATGTCACCAGTAAGGCAGAGAAGCAAGGATAAGAGCTTGAGAATCAGGATATGAGATAACAGCTCAGGATGATCCACTCACTAACCTCTTCTTCAATTCCAAGCTTCATCATATGCTAGGTGAGAATAACATTAATATGTGCCTTCTGCTATTAGAAGATAAGAAAGGAGCTGAACTGAAGCTCTTCCAGAACTGAGTCCCAAATACTTATCCCAATAAAGGTCCTTACTCCCATGCTCTCTCTAAGTCCCTGTTCCCAACCCTGTCTCTTCTTCTACCCATACTTCTGCTAGCTATATCCTTTTTCTATGGGCCCCACCCCAGGCCATTGGGTTCATCAATTTTGTGAAGATTGATTTTATATAGAAAATAAAAGATGTGCTAGACACTGGCACATCTGTCTCTCTTTGCATCATATCATTGCTTCTTTCATTTTACCATCAAAGACCCTTTTTTAAAAAAGATTTTATTTATTCATTCATGAGAAACACAGAGAGAGGCAGAGACAGAGGCAGAGGGAGAAGTAGGCTCCATTCAGGGAGCCCGATGTGGGACTCGATCCGGGGACTCCAGGATCATGCCCTGAGCTGAAGGTAGACGCTCAACTGCTGAGCCACTCAGGTGTGCCAAAGACCCTTTAAAGATAAAGGTTAATATGTCTATGTCCTCCTGGTTCCCAGAGATAGCTTCTACAAGGGGGAAATTTTGTTTTAGTTGAAATCTCAAATTGTATTTCAAAATATAAATATATATTGCAAATGCTTTACATTACTTACCTATTAAATAATTTTAAATAAAAAATAAATAAGTTTACATTACTTACCTCCAATAAATTTTCTTGTAAAATTAACCCTTAGGAAGGTGCCCATCTTGTGGTTTATTATGCCTCTGGCATACTGCCAATTCCCCAGTTTAAAAGCCAGACATTTGACCAGCCTTACAAATGTCAAGCCTTGCATATAATTACAAGAATCTGTGAAAGTGATCACCAGCAGCTCAGAGGTTCCAAGCTTCTGCAAATTCTGAATCCCTTAGCAAGCCAGAAAGATCTTCTGGCACTGCTGTGGGGAAAGGTTAGCATCCTAAATTATTGTCTCTCATTTTTTTTCAACTTTGCAAATATTTTATCTCCTCCTCCATAGTGACAAAGAAAAAAGAAGTATGCAGAGTTGCTGCTTTCCCATGTTATACATAGAAGAAAATGAGGACTCATCAGCTTTTTTTCATCCTTCATGAAACAATGAAAATATGCCTCCTTGCTGGATAAAAAAAGGGATATGCATCAGGGGATCTGGGAAATGTAAAAGCCTTGACTCGAAATTCCTTTTTTTAGATCTCTGCACATGTTGAAGGCAGTATTGAGACTGAGGAGGTTTGTGTGTGTGTGTGTGTGTGCGTGTGTGTGTGAGAGAGAGAGAGAGAGAGTGTGTGTGTGTGTGTGTGTGTGTGTGTTTGTGTGTGTATGTGTGTGGTATCCTAATTTTGCTTTTCTCCCAATGGAACTCATCCCAATGAGGAAGACATAAGGGGAGATGAGAAGTAGAAAATACAGTGAGTGTGAAGAGATGGTGAAGGAGAAAAGCAATAAGAAAAAATATGATGTGAGTGGGGCTGGCAAGCTCATAGCAGGGCAGCCATTCCCAGGTAGGAAAAGATTGGTTCAAGGATAAACTGGGACATGCAGACCAGTCTGTGCCTAGGAACATCCTTTGTGTGCCTCCTCTTTCTACTTAGTGTTTTTTGCTTCCATCCCTTTTACTACCAACCCCTTCCACTTTACACCTACTGTCTCACTTGACGCAATGCCCATCTCAGAAAGGGCCACAGTGTCAGAGCTGCTAAAAGCAACTAGCAAGTGGAAAGATGGAGTTTCCTTAATTATTTTTCCAACCTAGTTATCCTCCAGCTTCAGGACTACCTTGGTCACTTCCTCAGCCTCCATTGTACTTCCTACCACAGGCCTATCACAATCACCATACATCTTCCTTTCCAAGAGAGAAGTCTGGTACTCAATGGAGAATCCATGCTGAATAAACTGTTCTTGACCTTTTTTTAATACCAGGGTATTTTCTTGTCGCCAATGGCAGTGATCCGTAAGAAATTCCAGGAAACTGTGCTTAAAGGATTAGAAAAATAGTGTGAAAAAGTAAAACTGTTTTGCATTTGCAATGGAGTGAGATAGGAAAGAACCTAGTGAGGCAGTAATTGATGATAAGTGATGACAGCTCTGTCCCTCATGTCATTCAAAGAAATCAAAGGAAGTTAATAGAGATTGATCTAGAATTAAATAAAGCCCAAGAATTTGTTTTATTTAAGGCCCAAGAATTTTTTAGACAATACAATAGGCCAAATGGACTTACATAAACAGAGCATTTCATCCAACAGCAGCATAATACACATGTTCTCAAGTGTGCATGGAATATGTTCTAGGGTAGATCAATGAATTAAAGTATTCAAGAAAATATAAATTATATATCAAGTATCTTTTCACATTACAATGGATTTACTTAAAAGTCAAAAACAGAAGGAAAGCTGGACATTTCACAAATAAATGGAAATTAACACACTCATGAACAACCAGTGGATCAAAGATGAAAACAAAAAGGAAATAAAAGAGTATCTTGAAACAAATGAAAATGGAAACACAGCATACCAAAACTTATAAGATGCAGCAAAAGCAAATCTAAAAGGGAAGATTTTTGGTGGCAGAACACATGCACCAAGGAAAAAGAAAGATCTCAAATAAACAACTTAAAACCTCATGGAACTAAAAAAACAACAAACTAAACAGAAAGTTACCAAAAGAAAGGAAATAATAAAGATTAAAGCAGAAATAAAGGAGAAAATAGGAAAACAACAGAAAATATTAACAAACCAAGAGTTAATTCTTTGAAAAGATAAAAACTGACAAACTTTTAACCTAGATTAACCAAGGAAAAAAAGGGCTTAAATACATAAAATTATAAATGCAAGAAGAGACATCTAACATCACAGAAATTAAAAGGATCATAAGAGATTATTATGAACAAATAGATGCCAACAATTACAACGTAGAAGAAATACATATATTTCTAGAAACATAGAACCTACCAAGAACCATGAGGAAATCATAAAGAAATTACAAATCTGAACAGACCAATAATGAGTAAGGAGATTGGATCCATAATAAAGAACCTCCCAAGAAGGAGAAGCCCAGGACCATATGGTTTCACTGGTGAATTCTACCGAACGTTTAAAGAAGGATTAACTCCAATCCTTCTTAAATCTTCCAAAAAATTGAAGAGGAAGGAGTACTTCCAACGTCATGTTACAAGACCAGTATTACCCAGATAACAAAGCCAGATAAGAATACTACAAGAAAAGAAAACTGCAGGCCAACATTCTGAATGTAGATGCAAACATTCTCAACAGAATTCTAGCAAACTGAATTCAAAATTATACTAAAAGGATTATACAACATGATCCAGTGGGATTCATCTCTGGGTGCAAGGATAGTTTAAAATCTGCAAATCAATAAATGCAATGCATCACAAATATAGAAGAAATACTTTAAAAAAAAACACAATAAAAACCCTCAACAAAGTGGATATAGAAGTAATGGAATGTACTTCAACATAGTAAAGACCATATATGCTAGCCCATAACTGATATCATACTTAATAATGAAAAGCTGAAAGCCTTTTCTCTAAGATCAGGAATAAGACAAGGATGACTACACTTGCCATTTTTATTCAGCATAATATTGAAAGTCTTAGCTAAAGAAACTAGGAAAAAAAAAAAAGAAATAAAAGGCATCCAAATTGGAAAGGAAGAAATAAAATTGTCACTCTTTGCAGATGACATGATATTATATATAGAAAACCTTTCAGACTATCAAAAACCTGTTATAACTAATAAATGAATTTACTAAAGTTGCAAGATACAAAATCAATATACAGAAATCTGTTGCATTTCTATACACTAATAATGAACTATTTAGAAAAAAAATAAAGCAATCAATTTACAATTGAATCAAAAAGAATACAATACCTAGGAATAAATTTAACCAAGGAGGAGAAAGATATATATACTGAAAAATACCAGACATTAATGGAAGACATTAAAGAGACACAAGTAAATGGTGCACCACTATGGAAAACAGTATGGAGTTTTCTCAAAAAATTAAAATAGAACTACCTTATGATTCAGCAATTCTATTTCTGGTTATATATCTGAAGGAAATGAAATCAGTGTTTCAAAGAGATACATATGCTCCCATGTTTGCTGGAGCATTATTTATCATAGCCAAGACACAGAAACAACCTAAGTGTCCATTGGTGGATGAATGGATAAAGAAAATGTGAGATACACATATAATGGGATGGGATATACTTAATCAGATATTATTCAGCCATAAAAAAGGAAAATCCTTCTTTTTAAAAAAAGATTTTTATTTATTTATTCATTCATGAGAGACACAGAGAGAAAGAGAGGTAGAGAGAGAGAGGCAGAGAGAGAAGCAGGCTCCCCACAGGAAGCCTGACACAGGACTCGATCCCCAGACCTGGGGTCACGCCCTGAGCCAAAGGCAGACACTCAACTGCTGAGCCACCCAAGTGTCCTAGGAAAATCCTTCTATTTGCAACAACATGGTTCAACATTGAGGACATTATGCTAAGTGAAATGCAGACAAAAACAGAAAGACAAATACTGTATGTTCTCAATTACATGTGGAATCTAAAAACAAAAAACAAAAAGCCAAACTCATAGAAACAAAAAACAGATTGCTTTTTCCAGGGAAGGAGAGTGGAGAATGGGAGAAATGGGTGCACATGGTCAAGGGTACAGATTTCCAGATATACTATTAGTAAGTCCTGGAATATAGTATACAGCACGATGGCTATGGTCAACAGTACAATAGTATATATTTGAAAGTTGCTAAAAGTAGATTTTTAAAGTTTTCACAACATACCCAGAAAATTGTAACTTTGTGAGGTGATGAAGGTGTTAATTAACCTTATTTTGGTAATTATTTTGCAATATATACATATATAAAATCATTGTACATCTTAAACAATGTTATATGTCAGTTATCTCTCATTAAGCTGGAAAAAAAATCCAAGAATTTTCATTAATAAGAAGCCATGGTCTCAATATTTTTCCAATTCCTAACCCCAGAGCCCTTTGTGTTTCTGCTCTGTTAGCCTGTCTTCCTCTACCTCTTTTCCTTGGAATACCCTATTACAGGATCGGAACTTGCCATCAGTAATGTAGACTTACAGAATTTCCATTCCTATTGCTTGGGAAGTTAGAAGGCAGGAGAGTTCCTTGAAGTGGAGATGTATTTCTGGGAACTCAATCCAGAATTCTGAGCACATTGTCACAGGATAAAGACAAATCTATCAACATGATCTTGGAGCCCTCGCTTGCCCTCATCTTGTGCCTGGCTTCTGGTTTTCTGCACCTAGCCCCACTGTCTGCCTTTCTGTCCTTCCTACTAGGCCTCTGTTCTGCTGTTTGTACCCTTGGCCTGGAGAGCCCTTACCTCTTCTTCAGCTGGTTAACCACCACAAGCACTGTCTCTAGAGGATGGTCTCTCTCACCTTCCTGATCAGATCAAACCTTCTTATCACCAGCTCTCAAGGCACTCTGTGGCTCTCATTTACAACCTTCATTATAACTGCAGCTCACATTTATTGGGGTTATTATTTTATCATCATTAGTGTCTGGTTTTGCTCACCCTGTTTTTTAGTTCCCAATTCAATGTCTGATGCAAGTCAGAGTCAGTAAATTCTTATTAAATGAATGTATGCATTTTCTTCTAATGCTATATGTTCTACCTTCACTATAAATTAAATCAGTTTTGCGCAAGTCCAGACAAGAGAAATACAATGTACAGTATTTTCTCATTGAAATTTGAATCATAAGTTTCAGATAATCAAATAAGAAATAACAGTTTTGGAACATGGGCAACATGTAGTTACAGTTCTTATATTTTGTCCTAGGGATTTTTTTCTTCTTTTCTTAGAGTACACGCAATCAACTAAGCGTGTTTTTTTATTATAAAGAACAAGGCTTTTTTTTTGTAAAGATTTTATTTATTTATTCATGAGACACACACACACATACACTTTTTTATTGTTATTATTTTTTAATTCCAGTATGGATAACATACAGTGTTATATAGTTTCAGATGTGAAATATAGTGATTCAACAATTCTATACATTACTCAGTGCTCATCGTAAGTGTACTCGTCACCTATTTCATCACCTCCCCCCTGCTAACTATCAGGTTGTTCTCTATAGCTAAGAGTCTGTTTTTTGATTTGTCAATCTTTTTTTTTTTTTTACTTTGTTTGTTTCTTTTATTTCTTAAATTCCACATAAGAGTGAAGTCACGTGGTATTTGTCTTTCTCTGCCTGGCTTATTTTGCTTAGCATTATATTTTCTATATCATCCATGTTGTTGCAAATGGCAAGATTTCATTCTTTTTTATGACTGAGTACCATTCCATTGTGTATGTGTATACATATGTAATATATATGTAATATATATTATATATAATATTGCAAAACATATATATATATACACACACACACACACACACACACACAACATCATCTTTATTCATTTATTCCATTTATCTATCAGTGTATACTTGGCCTTATTCCAAAGTTTGTCTGTTGTAAATAACACTGTGTTTTTAATTTATATTTTTTATATTTTATATTTTTTATATTTTTTAAGATTTTATTTATTTATTCATGAGAGACACATAGAGAGAGAAAAAAGGCAGAGACATAGGCAGAGAGAGAAGCAGGCTCCATAAAGGGAGCCCAATGTGGGACTCAATCCCAGGATCCCAGGATCACACCCTGGGCCAAAGGCAGGGGCTCAACCACTGAGCCACTCAGGTGTCTCAAACTATTAAAGTAATATATGCACATGGTAGAAAATAATAAACAGTATAAAGTGTCATAGAGCTTTTTTTGGTCTCTTCCTACCTGCAACTACCAGTATCCTTCTTGAGAAGCAACCATTGCTGAGTTTCTTGTGTGTCTCTCAAGTTTTCTTCTGGTGACCTAAGTCAAATTTGAAACACATGTACATATATATATTAAACCATTTATACATATATATACACACGTACATATATATTACATATACATATGCATATTATATATACCATATACTACATATAGTGTGTTTATACACATATCATATAATGTATTTATAATGTATTTATACTATATATAGCATATATGTGTGTGTAATGTGTATATATGTATATACATATGCATATAATAAAGCCTTCATATACTTAAATCATGGAATGTGAAATAGTGTATATTTTACTATAAAAATATAAATCTTTCCTTATACCTATGTATGCATACTGACTTGAAGGAAAACATGAACTATTTAAAAAAAACAGAGTTGGGGGATATATGTAACTTTAAACAGGCATGTAATTAATCATTATCTATTTCTTTCACAAATGATCCCTATTGTTTTTATTTCTCTTGATCCAATAATTGCAAGGTAATACTTTTATTTACTTATTATTTATAGGATATATTTATAAGTATTTATAATGTTATATATATAGATACATTTTATATGTGTATATATAATAGAAAATATATTATTTGTTATGTGCATGTGTTTTGTGTATGAATATGAGCGAAAGTGATATGTGTACAGTTTATATCTCAAACTCTAGGAAAGTTCTAGCATATTAAGATTTTAAAAATCTTTTTGCTATCAAATAATTATGTTCATCTTTTTCATCTATTCTTTGTAAGATAATGACAATGAGTTTTTTCACATTAAAACAAGACCTATTTCACCTACTCCTGCCCCCACAAATAGAGTAAAACATTTAACATGAGAATAAATTAACAGTGCTATCCTTCAAGAGTTGTAGCTCAGGTATGTCTGAGGTGCAATGAGATTTCTTAGAATTATAAATATCAATGCCAGTTTGGTAGTGATTTTCTCCAAGTGCATAATATTATTGTGTCCATGTCATTCACCATCTGAAAGCAAATCTGATTATGAGACATATAGGGGTTGGCAGCTAAAGACAATTCCTTGTTTATTAATCCATTCCTTTGGAATATTGTTAAAATTACAAATCTCTTCTATGAGGAAACAAGTAACACAAGTTATTTTGTCATAGGTATCAATGTGAAATAGTTTATTGTCTTTTGGAAATAGGAGGGGAAAAAAGATGGCATGCCTAAATGTGTTTTCCATTCGTCCACAATTAGCATGTTCTAAGTATCTCAGAGGGCGTCAGAGATATAATTCCTTTTGGGCATTTTCAGCATAAAGTATGGAACAACTCTTTCACACCTTTCATTTGTGCTAAGACTTAAATCAGAAATACAAAGAAATTTAAATCAACAGAATGAAAAGCAAACCTCAGAGTGGCTTTGCCTCCCATGGTGCTTGCCAAGAGGGCCAGGACACACGTCAGCAAGTCTCTTCAAGGGTGGTAAATAAAAAAATGGGCCACCTATGACCCCTTCCTCTTCTTTAAAACACACTTGAGAATGATTCCTTTCCTCCCAGACTAGCTCCAGTGTGTTCTGGGGCTGTCAGCCCTGCAGAAAGGCCCTCGTTTTGCCAAGCAGTCTGAGAAGACTAGCTGTAATTGGCAATCCATTTCTCCATTTCCATTGTACAGCCATCCCTGACAAATTAATCACAATCAAATGTTAGCTGCAGCAAGGGGCACCCTATGCAGCAGGGAAGAAAAATGAGGCCTCACACTGGTCTGACAGCCGAATCTTTCAACTCATCCCATTAGACTGAACAAGGGGACACTGCGGTTTGCCTGTCACTATGACCACCCATAAACAAACTGTTCGCTCTGCATCTCGGAGGCTGGCTAATGCGATCAGGGCTTCCTTAGGGCCTACCCGATACCTGACCAATCAGTGCTGCAGAGAAAGGAGCAGGGCTTCATCCTGCTGTGCAAGCAGCACTGGGCAGTGGCATATAAGATTGGTGAAGATAGCTTGGCCCAATGGAACCCTGAAGAGTAATGCTGTGTCTGACCATTTGGAAATTGGTGGAAGCCTACTGTAGGCTCCAAATGAGAGTGCCTGTCTGTGCTTGCTGCTGTCTCTGAGCTCTAGGTAGTAAGATATCTAGCCCTTTTCTACTCACTGATTAGAATTCACTTATTGGGCCACTTTCTCTACTGCTAGTAGAGAAACTCCATGAAACTGAAAATATCTTTAAAAATACTCTTCACAAATATGCCCAGTCCTGATAATAAAGTTCATAAGTTTTACCCATAGGAAAGCTTCTCGGGCCCTTAGGGCCTAATCACTCTTTTTTTTTTTTTTTAAGATTTTATTTATTTATTCATGAGAAACACAGAGAGAGAGAGGCGCAGAGACACAGGCAGAAGGAGAAGCAGGCTCCATGCAGGGAGCCCGATGTGGGACTCGATCCCAGGACTCTAGGATCACGCCCTGGGCCAAAGGCAGACAACCACTGAGCCACCCAGGTATCCCAGGCCTAATCACTCTTATTTTAGGCATGATTTTAATAAATGTTTCTCAGCCCATAGGAGATTACCAGATGGCAGGAAGATCCTAAGAGGTAGATGCTGACAATAAGAAGATGGGGAAAAAAAAAAAAAAAAAAGAGCCAAGTTTGCTTCCCTGCTGTTGAGTACAGCAGAAGAGAAAATCATATTTTGAGACACTTCATCTTTGTAAAAGACAGCCAAGCTATGTCTCAGGGTATCTGTGATGTTAGGTATCCATCGAAGTTAGAGTCTCTATTCTCTCATGTCTCCTCGAAAATGCTCAAGACGTGATTATTTAGCTGAATCAAATCAAACAAGAATCATAACTTTGTCTCTTTTCTAATCAAGTTTACCCATGCTTCTTATAACTGTGGGCAGTGGTATTCACGGCTGTGCATAGGCTTTCACAAAAATCAGGGTTGGGGTCTTATGGGTAGGTAGTGGAATGTTTTAATTCCTAGGAAAAAGTGATCATTTTCAGACTATAGAATTGTGTAGCATTGTCTCTAAATTTTCCATTCCACCTCTCTCAGACTGAGTATAAATAAAGTATAATAAAAATGTTGCATTTAAAACTTTTCTCATCTCTAGTACTAACTCAGCAAGCCAGTTTCCCCCCCTTATATATTTAGGACTAGAGATTCTACTTATTAACTAATAAAATTAATTTAAAAAATGCAGGTTATCTGAGGTCCAAAGCAAAGGTTATCTGAGAGCAAAGAATTTCTCAGCACTAGACTAAGGGACCAGTGACTTGTCCAAAGTCACATAGAAGCCAGACATGAACACAGTATCTAGGACATGTGCTTTAGTTTTTCCTCAGAGGCACATAATTTGACATTTTTATGATGATTACTGTTTTGTTTTGCAGGGCGAAAAAAAGTACGTATCTGAAAGTATGTACATGAATTGCTGTTTTCCCCTCACTCTCTCACTCTCTGAGAAAGACATAATACTTTCCTAAACCCAATCCCAACAACCTAAAGATTCCAGTGCTCATTGAATCATGGAATCGTTATTTTAATCTCTCCTCTTACTCCCTTCCACCCTTCTCACCTCTTGTTCAAATAGAATTTTGCCAAGATGTACAACTAACTTAGCGATTCCTAACACTCGATTATTTTGGTTTATCCCTAAAAATACAAAAATACTTTTTTTTTCATTTTTGTTTTTGTTTTACAAAAATACTTTTATATCAGGTTGGGTTTTTAAATTTAGATCAAAATGGTTATGCACTCATTGAATTATGATGTACCTTTAAGTCAATAATTGTATTGGTTACTATCTCTTGGAAACTTATAATTGTGCCTGATATATTATGTGCTGTTTCCAACCCTCATGACGATCTTAACAGTTCAGTACAATTATCCCCCCCCGCCCCCCCCCCCCCCCCCCCCCCCGCTGTACAGCTGAGGGGAGGTTTGCTAACTAAGGAAAGAAGTGAGACAAATCTCAGCTTGATTCTTCAGAGGTGCATTGGAAAGCAGTCCTTATTTCTCCATGTTAAAGAGTGGTAGTCAGGGAAACATTCTACTGTTATAAAAAAGTTCATGGTGTCTGATGCAGTATATACCATTGTGATCCTAATGCACATTCATCAGTTCTCAAGTCTGCAGCAAGCATTTGGTCTGAGAAATCCAAATTTCTCTTTTTCTGGGTCTATTCCAGCCTCTAGCTTTTTCATCAGCTGAGGGGCTCGAAGACACAAGAATGGGAAATCCATATGCAACTGTGATGGTTGTGCTGAAATCTAGATATTAGACTGATGCAATTGGTTATTCTGACCCATGGTATCTGCACAATCCCAGCTATATGCACCACATCATTACTCCACCTTGAAAAGGAATTGTCCTGGGGCACCCGGGTGATTCAGGCAATTAAGCGTCTGCCTTCAGCTCAGTTATGAAACTGGAATCCTGGGATCCCTGTCCAGAGGGAAGTCTGCTTCTCTCTCTGCCCCTCACTCTGCTCACACTCTCTCATGCTCTCTCTGTCTCAAATAAATAAAAACTTTTTTAAAAAAGAAAAGAGAATGAATTGTGGGTGTCTGGAGAAAGCTGAACAGTTGGGAAGGTGTGTCCTTAGCCAATTGCCAATAGAGGCTGTGAGCTTTAGGTGATGTTTTCAACTGACACACCATTATGACCAAAGTTTTAAAATTATTTTTGTGTGTCTTAATTATCATATTTTGGCTCAGCTATTCTTTAATAAGAACACAGCATTATTAGGTTAATAGCATTCTTATCTGTAGGCTGTAAGCATCCTGCCTTCACACTGCCTTCTCCCTCTGCTCTTTCCCTAACAAATGCTGTCTCCTCCTCCTTTCACATGCATGTGTGCACACATGTGCAGATACACATTTATTATGCAACTGTTAGTCACAGGGATGCCACATTTTTCTAGATGTTTTAGATTAGGAAAATTGATGGGCTGATATGAAGATCTCTCTTTTTGTTTATCTATGATTTTGTGTATTTGTATACATATTAGGTATATTTGCATATATATATACACAAGCACAGTCATATGTATACATACATATACATATGCATGTATATTTATCACATATATTCTTAAGATTTCCTTTTGCAATTCCATGAGAAGCAGCCCAACATTCCAGGCCAAGTTCCTTCAAAGAAATGCCTTGAACTGTGCAAGTGACCTGTCATGGAGAGGAACAGATTAATAACAGTGATAGTAGATAGTTATTGGCACTTACCTTGTGCCTTCTGCCTGCTAGTCTGTCACTTGCTTTATGTATAGCAATCCATTTAATGCCCAAGACAATCTGTGGCATAATCTCTGTTATTCTCATTGATGAGAAAACTCAGAACAGCTAAACATCTGGCTCAAGCTCATGCGGAGACCACCAGAGTCAGAATGGTAACTGGACTCAGGCTTCCCAACCTCAGATTGCATTTGCTTAGCCAACAGCAAGAATTGCATCCTTATGAGGTTTAAAGGCTATCTTCTTGTGCATTTTCTGAGACCCTGGGCTTCCGGGCAGTAGAGAAATATTTCACCATTCAACAGTGGACCCATTTAATAGAAAACCAGTAGAATACTCATGGCTTCTTTCAAACTAGCAATGTCAGCCATGATGTAGATAATGAGTGTACATTTTGGTCCCACTTCTCTGGCATCGATTTAATAGAGATTACACTTCGTGGCAGCTTGTCCACTGATTTTGGAGACTGATTAATGAGTTGTCACTGTTTTATTAGGTATAGGTAATCAGGGGCAGGAATAAAAGTATCTTTAACATCTGAGCAACCCCAAACATTCAACAAGTGATGAATGAAACCATCAGGGCCCTTCAGATGTGTGATTTATATACGTACCCTTGGGTGACTGCACTTACCATAAAATGTGTAAAGCAATCCTTATACAAAATACTGATGACTTTATATTTAAGAATTCTGCTTTTGAAGTATCATATGGCTTTGAGCAAATAACTGTCAGGCCTGTCAAAATCTTTTCATAGAGGCAGGCTATGAAATTACAATTCTGAAATTTGATGTGTATTTTGAAGAATTAATTACTTAAGCTGTTACTGCAGATTTGCTTTTGTTATCAGTTTTCACTCTGTTTTAACCTCCCTGCTCAGTTTTCCTACATGGGTTACAACCTTCTAGAGGCTGACTGTCCTCTCATTTCAGCTCGCTTTTAAGACAAGAATTGATTGGCATTTTCACCAAACTGGCTCCTTTCATAAATCCGTAAACTAAAAAATGAGCTTTCTACTTTGTGAAATCTCTCTTTTATGAGCTTAATAGAGACCTAGATAAGCCTGAGGGATGGTTGACCTGACCTCATCAGGTTTCTTGCAGCAGGATGTCTCTCCAAAAATATGCTTTTGGGTACTATGTGTATTAAGTGATAATTGTGGTGTCTGACAGTAATTGCTGAGACAACTAGAATCCTGGAACCAAATTCTGGCAATCATAGAAGTCTTTGGGCATCTGAAACAGAAAAGAATCTTCTTGAACTGTATGATCTAAGTCTCCTTACATTACCCATGTTCCAGCTCCTTCTAAAATGTGTCTCCAGTTTCTGTACTTCTGGATCTTTGCTTACATAATTCCTGCCCTTGAGAGTACCTTTCCCTAGACATTCTCTCTCTGGTGAAAATGCATTGAGATACCTCTTGAGCTGACTATCACATCCAGAAATGCGCCTTTCTTTTGTATTCCCATTGTGGTTTTCTGTTTGAGGACACACAATTGACTGCTCTCATTGAATTCCATCACAATCCCAGTTATTTGTCGTTAGGAATCACATCCTGCAACTGAGAACAAACTCCCTGAGAGCAGGGTTATGGTCTTTGCATTAGTAGGTAAATTCAAGTTGACCTGATGTTCTTTAGGCAAGGCTACAGATTCTTACTGCCAAGTTTAGCTAACTTGCATGAATCTAGAAGCAGCCCCAGAGGAAGGTCTGATATTGGTCTCTCCTTCCCCAATTATTCCCTTGTACAGTAGTTTGCAACCTTGGCTGCCTTTTGGAATCACCTGAAAAGCTTTTAAAAATACCAATACCTACAACCTGTGCCTAGAAATTCTGATGTAATTGGTTTTGTATGTGACCTGGGCATCAGGATTTGTTCAGTCTCTTGAGGGATTTTATTTTAATGAATATTTTATGTATTTAAGAGAGAGAGAGAGAGAGAGAAATAGCAACAGAGAACACAATCTGGGAGGAGAGGGAGAAACAAGCTCCCTGCTGAGCAGGGAACCTGATGTGGGTCTAGATCCCAGGACCCTAGAAACATGACCTGTCCCAAAGGCAGATGCTTAGCCAACTGAGCCATCCAGACACTCCTATCTTGGGGGATTTTAATGTACATTCAAGGCTGAAATCTATAAGGCTGGTATAAGTGAAATCTCATTGTCTACGATAGACTTTAGAGTTTTATGTTTAGCTCTCAGATTTTATACTGTGCAACTGATATTATACCACTTCATTTTGTCTTGGACTTGGGCAGATAAGCTAGCATTTGCAAAGACTAAAACTGTGGAGGGAGAGGGGATTAATTTTTTCCTTTTCTTAAAAAAAAATCTGACTTTTGGACATTCCTTGGGCTGAATGTAAGGATTAATTAAAATAATTATAGTTGTCTTGTACTTACTGTATATAGTCTGAAATTCTAGTGCTCAAAATTAACTTTTCTGTTACTTTTTATTTTATTAGAGGATTTAGAACCTGACAAGAATTTCTAGCCTCACTATTCTGTATCTAAGATGTTTCTATTTTGAGAAGCTTCAAATATGCAATGATAGATATGACAAGTCCATAAAACCTTTTACTATCTAACTCAACATACCAAATTGACCATCATCTCGATATTCTGATACCTACTTGTACAATCAAGCATAATATTGTAATGTAATAAATTTTTTTGTGTAATTGGGTCCCAAAGATGTGGATTAACTAAAATATTTCAGGTGGAAATATAAAGCAACTGGTCTTGCCTGTTTGGGGAATCAGCAGTTCCATTCACTTCTTTGGAATTCAGTTTTATCTGAACATTACTCTGATAACTATGCCAACCAAAGGCCAGAAACAATTCAACTCTTTAAATGTTGACTAAAAATTTGTTGATAAACTCCTCTGTTTTTGGTTGTAGGGATCTCTTATTTGGTCACTTGTGTCTTAACAGCTAATGTTCTGATTTGTTTGGCCACTTTAAGACATGCTTTTGTTGAAGTTTAAATAAGTTTCAGGTCCTAGGACGTGTCTGGTGTCCTATGACAATTCAGGCCTTTGAAGTTGCTTAGACCAGGATTCACATCCTATCTCTTGTTCTAATTATTTGATCTCTATGAGCTGTGGTTTCTCCTCCTCTGTAGAGTGGAGATAATAGAATATAACCTAATAGACCTACTCTAAGGGTGTAATGCCACATCTGATTCACAAAGATCCGTCCATAATAAAGGGCAGACATTATTTAGTTCTATTTTCTAAACTCTCAATCTCAAGTTACATCTTTCCAATTATTTCCATCAATAAAAGGAAATCTGGCCTATAAATGCTGAAGCCTACATACTACAAGCCTACACAGGGCTTGGTTTCAACCATTCTGAGCATTTTTTTTTATTTTTATTTTTATTTTTTATTGGAGTTCAATTTGCCAACATATAGCATAACACCCAGTGCTCATCCCACCAAGTGCCCCCCCCAGTGCCCATCACCCATAACCCCAACTCTCTGCCCACCTCCCCTTCCACTACCCCCTGTTCATTTCTCAGAGTTAGGTGTCTCTCATACTTTGTCACCCTCACTGATATTTTCACTCATTTTCTTTCCTTTCTCTTTATTCCCTCTCACTAATTTTTATATTCCCCAAATGAATGAGACCATACAATGTTTGTCCTTTTCTGATTGACTTGTTTCACTCAGCATAATACCCTCCAGGTAGCTCCATGTCGAAGCAAATGGTGGGTATTTGTTGTTTTTAATGGCTGAGTAGTATTCCATTGACCACATCTTCTTTATCTATTCATCTTTTGATGGACACAGAGGCTGCTTCCAGTGTTTGGCTATTGTGGACATCGCTGCTATCGGGGTGCAGGTGTCCTGGCGTTTCACTGCATCTGTATCTTTGGGGTAAATCCCCAGCAGTGCAATTGCTGGGTCATAGGGCAGATCTATTTTTAACTCTTTGAGGAACCTCCACACAGTTTTCCAGAGTGGCTGCACCAGTTCACATTCCCACCAACAGTGCAAGAGGATTCCCCTTTCTCCAAATCCTCTCCAACATTTGTTGTTTCCTGTCTTGTTAATTTTCACCATTCTCACTGGTGTGAGGTGGTATCTCATTGTTGTTTGGATTTGCATTTCCCTGATGGCCAGTGATGCGGAGTATTTTCTCATGTGCTTGTTGGCCATGCCTAGGTCTTCCTCTGTGAGATTTCTGTTTATCTCTTTTGCCCATTTCATGATTGGATTGTTTGTTTCTTTGCTGTTGAGTTTAATAAGTTCTTTATAGATCTTGGAAACTAGCCCTTGATCTGATATGTCATTTGCAAATATCTTCTCCCATTCTGTAGGTTGTCTTTTAGTTTTGTGGACTGTTTCTTTTGCTGTGCAAAAGCTTCTTATCTTGATGAAGTCGCAATAGCCCAATAGTTCATTTTTGCTTTTGTTTCTCTTGCCTTCATGGATGTATCCTGCAAGAAGTTACTGTGGCTGAGTTCAAAAAGGGTGTTGCCTGTGTTCTCCTCTAGGATCTTGATGGAATCGTGTCTGGCATTTAGATCTTTCATCCATTTTGAGTTTATCTCTGTGTATGGTGTAAGAGAATGGTCTAGTTTCATTCTTCTGCATGTGGATGTCCAATTTTCCTAGCACCATTTATTGAAGAGAGTGTCTTTTTTTCCAGTGGATAGTCTTTCATTCTGAGCACTTCTGAAGACAATTTAGATGATTGGAAATACACAGGTTTTCAGAAAGTATTCCCTTGCAGACCAAGGGTGACCACAACATCCAGATAAATTGTAGTATAGGAACTAACTCATAAAAAGGAAATGTACTCTGCCTTCTTTCTCATTGAAGGTCCTGAGTAATAATTACAACAGAGCGTCATTTTTATGGTCAAACTCGGGATTTCCTAAGGAAGATAACTTTATTTTCATGGAGCTACTCCAATATAACCCAAAACCCTATCATCATTGATAAAAGCATGGTTTAGAACTGAAGTGTACCCAGTGAACACCAACATTCTTATAGACTTGTTTAGCATTGAATCAAAGAACAACAGTAAGGTTATAAACATTATAAGATTCCTCTGGAGAGATAAAGGTGATGCACTGTTAAAAAAAAGATTATGCTATTTATTGAATAGGTGTCCACTGCATGCTATTACAAGATTGATATTGATGATATTCATTTAGTTCTTTCAGAGTTCCACAAATATTTCCTGAGTCCCTGCCTGATTGTGTACAAGAAGCTTGCCAGATCTGAGCCAGAATGAAGGAGATTAGCTTCAGTTCAGTGCAATGAAGTGCTCCATCACCTGCTCCTTGGCCTTTCACTTTCAGCCCCTCAGTGTTGCACGCTGAGTGAATACTAGGACTCCTAGATCCTTTGGCAGAAGTTCAAGGTCTGTTTGCTCTCTCATCTTGAAGGGCAAGTGGAACTTCCACTTGTGAACCAAATACAAACATTCCAGGAAGTTCTTGGAGCTGCCCAGAGCCTACTAGATCAGAAACATGGAGGATAAAATAGTATCAGAAGGCAATTTGTAGGTCTGATGAGATCAAGGGATAAACATTTCTTGAGGGTACAATATCTCAAAACCATTGCTAAGATTTAGAGCTGGGAAACCAGCCTTTTTTTTTTTTTTTCCAGTGATGAAAATTTGTAGAGAGAGTATAAAATCTCTTATCTGTAATTTAATTTTCATTACTATCTATACATTATCACTGCTACCTGTCCAAGTCACTTTTATCTACTGTGCACCCCCCTCTCCCCTCACCCCATTAGAGTGTGGAGTTATTATGGATGCTTATTTGCAGGAAGGACGTAATTATCCAAGGTGAAGACATTTAGAGCAGAAGAAGGAGGCTAGAAGCTCTGTGCTGCATATTCAACATCTGAAGCAATTTCTTAACACCTGCCATATTAATGGCAGCCTTCCTCCTCCCCCCCACCGCCCACTGTCCTTTTATAGAAGTTTCCTTGATCTTGCAATGAAGCTAAATGTTCTCCATTCTGCTGATTATTTAATAATTATTCTGGACACTTTTAGTCTTGGTTCTCTAAACTGACAAGGATTGCAGCTGCCTGCCAAATTTTAACAACTGTGTAAGAAGCTGGGCAAGGGGAATGGGAAGTAGAGTATAAGGTGGGAGAGGATTTTCAGAGTTCAGGGGACCTACTGACTTCTTAATCATATTCTGAACAGTTTCCCTCTCCTGGAAATTTATAGACAATGAGACTTTTAGGTTATTATTAGGATATAAAGATAATCCTTATGGTAGATATTTTTTGTTTCAGTTTTTCAGCATTTCTTCTTATTCAAATATGACATAGTGGTACACCAATTTTTTCCTTTCTTTTCCTTTCCTTTCCTTTCCTTTCTTTCCTTTCCTTTCCTTTCCTTTCCTTTCCTTTCCTTTCCTTTCCTTTCCTTTCCTTCTTTCTTTCTTCCTTTTTTTTTTTGATTTTTTTGAGGCCACACCCCTATCCTCAGTCCAAAGAGTTTGCATTGGTTTCAATTTCTAGCCACATGGTTGTAGTTTGTAAGTTAGGATGGACCATACTGACTGATTTAGAAAGGTTAAATGGAAGAATTCTGATAAATAGATTGATTCTACTCTTTTGGCTATAGAGGTTGATTCAGGCATGGGCACATGATCATTGATTCCAGTAAGGTGGTAAGCTTTGGGGAGGTACCAGAAAGAGTCACTACTATCATTTCTACTGAAATTGAATGTAGACTTGTTATTGCTGGCAGACAATATACTAACATTTGAACTGAAGACTGATGAACATTTGAACATAGATAAAGGAAAATCCAAGATATGAAAGATATCACCTACTTTCAGGTGATATCATAAAGATCCCTGCATTGAACCATTCCAGAAGTGAGACAACTCTCCAACTTTTTAGTTATGCAAGTCAATAGAAAACCTTGCAAGTTTGAGTTGGTTTATCACTTACAACCTTAATAGTCCCAGATGATACAAAATTACCATCCAAAGGACCTTTATGTGTATATAATATTATTTTTCTAGTGTAAAGATGGCTTCCCACAGTGTTCAAATAAAAATAAAACAAACATATTTTGGCAAATGTCTGATATTCAATTTAACTATTCCCTTTCCATTATGAAATCCATTAGAGAAGTATTTGCTGTCATTATTTAGTTGCATTACTTGTTTAATTATTAAAAAACCTACTCTATATTTCATAATTCCAAAATTAAAGGCTCCAGCTTCTAGGATTTTTATGCACCTTCTAAAACAAGTTCAAAATTACTGAGAGCAGTTTACCAGAAACAACATCTTCTCTTACTCCATAGCTTCCTTTGATTAATGTTATAAAGCAGTCTCAATGCATCAAAAAGTTCCCCTCACTGAGTAGGCAGTTCATGTGCACTTAATGTATAGATGGGAAAAAAATGTGAGTTTAAATGTTCCAAAAATAATTATTTAATGAACTATGTTGATGTAACTGTAATAAATCTCATATTAAAGCAGAAAAATGAAGTCCATATGGATTAGCAACCTACATTTAAACAAATATTGGAATAAATTTTAGGGTAGTACTTGTATAATTGTGTAAATGGGAAGATTTTTGATAGATATTAGAATTGACTGAAATACGGCAAGTGGGAGAAAAACAACATACTTGAAAATCAGAAGGTTAATGTTCTAGTATATAAAGAACTCTCGGAAAAAAAAGCAATTCTATAGAAAAATGGACAAAGGACATAAATAGAAAAGTGATAATAAGGAAATACAAATGACTAGTAGACATTTGGAAAGATCTACAGTATCAGGAAAACAAAAATCAAAATAAAATGTAATTTTATTTTCCATGCACTTGATTGACATCCCCCAAAAGAAAGAAGAAGAAAGAAAACCAAAAAAGTGATAACAACCAGTGCTAGCAAAGATGTGGAGAAATTAGTGGTGTTATATCACGCAAGTGAGAATGTGAAAAATTTTAAAAAGATTTATTTATTTATTCATGATAGAGAGAGAGAGAGAGAAAGAGAGAGAGAGAGAGGCACAGAGACACAGGCAGAGGGAGAAGCAGGTTCCATGCCAGGAGCCCGACACAGGACTCGATCTCGGGACTCCAGGATCAGGCCTGGGCCAAAGGCAGGCGCTGAACCGCTGAGCCACCCAGGGATCCCCGAGAATGTGAATTTTGACTGCCTGTTTTTGGAAAGTAATTAAACACTAATTCCTTAAATTTAAAATTTGCATTACTTGTTTTCCTCTAAATTAGGAATCTTACTTTGGGGAATCTTTCTTATGGAAATAGAAATATCAATATTTAAAAATATGTGTATCAGGATTGTTTTTGCAACTTTGTTAGTAGTAATAAAAATCTGAATTCATATGAGTAGTAAAATGATTGCATAAATTATGAAACATACATAATGGATATTTTATAAAAAAAAATAAAACAATGA
Source organism: Vulpes vulpes (assembly GCF_048418805.1). Lineage (NCBI taxonomy): Eukaryota > Metazoa > Chordata > Mammalia > Carnivora > Canidae > Vulpes > Vulpes vulpes. Next base: position 40,359,482 of record NC_132793.1, read on the forward strand.
GTCATATCTATGCATACTGACATGGAAGAATGTCCATGATATATTTTCAAGCTAAAAGCAAAGAAACACAAAAACATAGAGAAGATCGTGAAATTTACATATAAAACTTTAATAATCAATTTTATAGAAGAATAATATTTAAGATTAGTAAATATTTTCCCTTTTTTAAATTTTAGAATTATTTAACTATCAATCTTGATAAAAACAAATTCTACGAAAAATTTTAAGGAAGTTTTCCTGAAATGCATGCATTTCCTCTTTCTTAAATTGAACACGGGAGGTCTCTCTCAAGCCCATAAACAGAAGACAGACACTTCCTTTTCTGAATATTTTACTTATTCTTTATTTCTGTAAATCAAAGAAGCAAAACAAACCAATACCCCTTTTATTAATCTTATCCACTTGGGACATTTTCTTTTTACTCTTTTGGTTCCTCTTTAAAGATGTTCAGGACCTTAATAGTACAAGATATCTGACTAATCTAGAGGGAAAGAGAAACAGGGTGAACAGAAAGAGGAACAAGCTGTTTCTTGACTTGATTAATTCTCTAGTTCCTGGTTTGGCCACTCTGGAGTGTTTGGTGTTACTACTCCTGTGGTCACAGCACCCATTCACTACCTTCTATCACTGACTTTACAGTTTACTACTGGTCATGTGTTCCTGGGAACATCATTTTAATGTTTCTGAGCCTCAATTTCTTCACATTTAAAATGGGTTGACAATTTCTACTGCATTTACCTCAAAATCAGGAGACACTGCCTTTGAAAACTATGCAAATATTAGAAGGGAATGTGCATGACCTCTTTCTGGATGATTCACTTTGTATTATATCTCTCTTTTAATCAAAAAGTGCCTCACTAAATTTAATTTAATTCAGCTAACTGGCTATGAATCTACATCCCAAGCTATTGAGATCAAAGAGAAAACAGTATAAACAAGTCATGGACCCTGCCAATAAGGAGGGCTATTTGGTTGTGAAGATATACTGCACCTCACTGAATACAAAATATGTTTTTTTTTACCCTTTCACACCTCTGACATAACCATGTCTTACAAAAGATGTTGCCGCGTGATAGTATCTAATATTTGCTGTCAACCAGGGAGCAGTGTGGTATGGTTGTCATTGTGCATGAACAGACTTGATCATAGGAAGTGGGCAATATTGGAAATGGAATTCATACTTTTAAGCTATAAGGGCGCTAGACTCTAAATACCTTAATAGAAAGTAGTCTCTTTCTATGTCCAGCTGGGCTGGTATTTGAGAGTATAGAACCACATCTGACTGGATGAGCGGTTTTCAATTTTGCTTCTCCAGGAAAATGGCTCCTTTGGGTGGATGCCTCTTTGGTCTCAGTTTGGAGGGCATTAACAGTTTGGCAGAGATGTGTGAGTAAGGCAGTGGGGCAGGTGGGGGCTGCCAGGTGGCACATTGCTTTTCAGAATCTTTGCTCCTTGTTCCTGTTGATATTACCAGCAATACCATTCACCCTGTCAGTGGTACTCAGTTCACCTTCCCACTCCTTTAGCACATCAGAACTGAACCTGTGGCTTCTCCTGAGAAATAGCAGCACCAGCAGGCAGCAGCCTGTGGAGGAGGCAAGATTTTACCTCTACGCTCCAGGGCTCTTCAGTTTGGCCTGAGAATTAAACTGATAGAAGATAGATCAACAAGCGAAAAAGCATAACAATTTATGTAAGTTATACATGATACAGGAGCCCTCATAAGTAAATGAAGACACAGAAAAGTGGCAAAACCTAAGTACTTTTATATTAGGTTGAACAAAGAGAAACAATTGTGGGAAGGTAACTAAAAGGGACTGAAGGAAGATAAGAATTATTTTAACAAGTTGGTTTGTGCAGAATTGTCTCAGCTTTGACACCTTGTTGAAGAGTGCTTCTTTTCCTCTGGTACAGGGGGGCATCTTTAGCATGGCAGTTTTTATCTCTCATTTTTCAGGGGGAAGAAGGGAGAATAGAATGCCCTTCTTGCACTATTTTTGAGTACCCCAAGCTCAGGATAATCCTTAGGCACAGTGGCATATTTGGGGGTGGCAAATCCTGCCACCCTTCAAACCCTTCCCTGTGTTTGCCTCTTGCAAGTTCCTGAGCCTCCAGTGCCTATTCCTCAAGGTTGAGATTTCTGCTCTGCAGGGGGCACTCTCCAAACTTTCAAGTTCCAATAACCAAAATTTGTTCCCTCTGTCCACTAGCCCTTCGAGTAGTAGCTGTCACCTTCTTGAAGTGCATATATTACCTTTAGGCCCTCAAAAACCTATTTAACCAATCCTTTCTATTACATTTTTGGTTTAAATAACTTGTGTTTCTGTTTGCCTGGCTCCATTGGGACTGACAGCAATCAAAATAGTGAATTCGCATTTCCCTCAAATTGTCATGGACTTTCTGAAATTTGCATATGAGCGGTGATCTTTTCCACCAAATCCGTGTTTTTCAAAATGAGCCCTGTAGGTCCCAGAGCAAACTTCTAAGGGTAATGGGGGATTGAGGGTAGGTGCAGACATGATGAGCCAGAAAACCTCACCCTTCTTTCACTACAGATAGCTTCCCTTTAATTCATTCCATAATGTTTTTCTGCATTAGATTCATGCTAAAGGGTGCCAAATACACCCTCCCTACATGATGGATTTACTTTAGAGGAATGTAATAAAGTATCATTGTCTAGCTATTTGATTGAGGTCGTCTCTTTCTGCTCCAGCCAGAAATAAGTTCTCCTTGCTCTGTGTGTCAATAAATTTTGTTTGTAGGGTACCTGGGTGGCTCAGTCAGTTAACAGTCTGACTTTGGCTCAGGTCATGATCCCAGGGCCCTGGGGTTGAGCCCTACATCTTGACTCTCTGCTCAGCAGGAAGTCTGCTTCTCCCTTTCCCTCTTCCTTTACTCCTTCCCCAGCTCATGCTCTCTCTCTCACACTCATTGTCTCTCACATAAATAAAATCTTGAAAAAAAATTTTGTTTGTATTTTTCCTAACACATTCATTAAATTCTACTTAATAATAGGGTTATATTGTCCATTTTTTTCTTCTCTACTAGACTATTCCCTCTAGGAAGGCAAGACATAGCACTGTGCCATCAAAGAGCATGGTTCCAGGACATAGAAGTCCTTAGACTTACAGTATTGCACATATTTGCTGTACTACTGTAGGCAGTTTGACTAACCCTCCTATGGCCTGTTGTTTTATTTTAATGCAGAGGTAAAAAAAAAAAATCTATCTTATGTAAATTCTATGATCATTTGAAGCTTAAATGAAATACTGCTTATTTTTATTAGTAGTTTTGCGAATCTTCCCACTGTATATAGCCTAGGGCTTCCACCCAGTTGGTCCTCAGTTAATGGCTATAGAATCAAATGAACTTTTAGTTACTATTGCTGCATAACAAAACTTCTTGAAAGTTGGTGGCTTTAAACAGCAGCCATAAGATTTTTCTTGAATTGCTGTATGTTTTGTTTATGCATTAAAACCATAAATGAAGCCTTTTCTATGTAAAAGCAACCAAGCTATAGACCTCTTTGAGTAAACTTGCTGTGCAAAAATAAGATTTTTTTTAGTACTAGAACTAGATTGCCTTATTTACATCTTTTATTGAGCATACTCACAACTGGTGGCTTTTTTTTCTTTTACTCTATGAACATATCAAAATCACAGACACGACTCAAATTATGTTGGGATCCTGCAAGGTGAAAATGTATACGTTTGGAAGACCTACATGAAATCTAGTTTCCAGATGGAGTTTCCTTCTTGCCAATTTTGGATATATTCCAAAGTGTTTCTCCTTAGAAGCCATCTAGGTGAAGTGAAAATTTATTCTTAGAAAATTATTGGAGAGAATGCTTGTGAAATGTGAAGGTATAACTTTTGTATGGACAGTGTACACATTCACAGATATTTTAAGACTGCCTTTGGGATATCTAATAATATGCAAATTTGCATTGTGTTTGGTCTTTTCTAAAAAGTAGAGACCACCAAAAATTAATTGCACCAAAGAAATATATTTCACAATGATGTTTTTACTATAAGATAATCACAAGTAATCTGTAATCAGAAGTGATGAAAACTCCTTACATCTGTATAGCATGTTTGGTTTTCAAGACATGTCATGACCCCACTTCTATAATTCTCAAAAAGAATTGTAAGGTAGGAAAGAAAGTGTTATTGCTATGACATTTGGATAAAGAAGCAAATAAATATGGCAGCTGTGCCATTTTAAATATACAAGAGGTATTTTGGTTCTACTGATGTTTTGGTTTATTTGTTGATTTGAAAGCTGCTTGACTTTTATTTAACCTCAAGTTTGGTAAAAAGGAGAACAATATTTATTGACTGAATAGAGTTGTTTTTTTGTAATAAATTTGTGTCACAATTCTGTTTTTGTATAAGAGAGACTGATGCCTGCCTTAAGGGGGCTGTAATCACCACTTTGGGCAGCTTTCACACAATGAACGTTGATGCTTAAAGTACAACCAAGAGCCAGTAGTTCCCAAATTTATCCAATAAAAATATTTTTTTTGTAATGTCAGAATAGAGGTCACGGGTCTCTATTCTATAATAAATTAACAACTATGAATTCTGTAATGTTTTACATTTTTTGTATCTTCTTAGTTGCAATGAATGCATACATTTTTAAAGTAGTAACTTATTCATGTATGAAGCATGTTATTCATGCTAACGCAAAGTTTTGATACACATATGGATTTACAAAACTTTTTTACCCAAAAAAACTCTTGAAATAACCCCATAGTCCCCTAGGAGCTCATGACTAATGGGGTCAGGACTCTTTGACACAACCAAGGTCAATATGCTGCATTTCATGTGTCAATGAATGGCTGCTTATTGAGCTTTGTTGAAAAGGATTCTAGGTCAAAATATGGATTCAGAGCAAGAAAAGTATGTAATCAATTAGTGATGTCTGTCAGAGAAGGAGGAACTCAGTGTGGAAGATCCAAATATTTGCCATGCCTGGCTTAGATGGTGTGAATCATTTGATTGAGCTTATTCCAAGAAAGGACAACACCAAAAGTCACTAATTTAAAAAATTCATTTAAAACTACTCTAAAGAACAAAGTCCACTTTAAAAAATACATTTAAGAACATGTTAAGTTTACTCAAGATTTCATGCCAAACTTGCCCTATTAATCACCTTGTTTTTACTCCCTCCACTTGAGAAAATCTGTTTTCTCTCAAGAAAAATTGAATACTTTTTTTACTTTAGTCATTTGATAAGGGACTTTTACTACCTATCAACTGATATTCACTGGTGATACAAACACCTCACATAGGTTGTTGATGCTTGGTTTATTCTATTGGCCTTTCCTGTCTTGAAAGACAAGTCATCCACTGAGATCATTTATTTAGACACAGGAATGGATGGGGATATGTAGAAAAAGCATGTGGCATATTGCTACATTTATTTATAGAAGTGGATTTCCCTGTTTGTTTAGGTCACTTACCAAATGAACTATCTAACCTTCCTTCTTTACTGATTTTTCAAATATCTTTAGAGAAAAAAATAGATACCAATGATATATTTTATTCATAGGTCTACCATTTCTAGAATCTTCTAGTTCCCTCTAAAACTCTTCTGTTTAGGTTTATTCCACTCTGAGTATGTTTAAAAAATTGAACATAATCACATATTTCATTGTTTTATTGTGATTTTCTTCCAATCCCAAACTCATCATAATAGCCCTGCTTTTCTGAAAAATACTCTCTCTCTGTCCCTTATATACCTGTTCAGCCACTAATTATCTTTCAGAAATTCATCTTATCACCTTCTTTGCCATCTCTGAAAATTGATCACTCTGCCTCCAGGCTGTCTTTGTTTCTATCTTCATTATTGCTCTTCTTGAAAAGTAGATTTTTCACTTGGGCTGCTTGAGGGCAGGGTATATGTTTTAGTCATAATTGTATCTCAAATGCCTAGAAGTATGAATGGCTCATGTTAAATGCTCCATAAGAACTTGTTAGGACTGACAGTCCCATAAGCCATTACTTCTCAGTGGAGAGAGATTTGATTTGATTCTTTGACTCCTTTCTACACTACACATATTCTCTACTGAAAGCTAATTGGTATTTTTCCTTTTCTTGATACTCATTTTCCCCATCTTTGGGGAATACAACAGTTTTTTGTACTCTGTAATGAGAATCATAAAGATAACTGAGGTGAATGATATTTGCCATAATTATATATAAAATTTTTGAAACACCTTAGAATGAAGTCCCCTCACAAGAATGGGACTTCCTTTTTTTTAGATTTTTAAAGTGAAGATGCTATTACATTTTTTTACTGGCCTTATAGATATATCTTGAGAATTGGTTTTGACCTTTAACATGAAAACAAAACATATTAAAACATACCACTGAAGGGTAGCCAGGCAAGGTGGAAATGGTGTTTTGGCTGTATTTTTTCCTGTACTAAGAACCTTTCAGGTGACCTGGCTTCAGTGAGGTTCTTGCCAGGCTGTCAGAAAGTGCTTGGTAATCTTGGGATGAGTTTCTCAGAAGAAGCAGAATTTTCTCTGATGACACTAAGAACAGATGGATGCACATTCCTCTGAGAAACTAGAAGGGAAGTTATGCTCAGGGCTCTCTTTAATATACAGGGAGGGTGATGTTTAAAACTTTTCTCTTGGCTGGTGAGGCATGAGAACACAGGACACACCTGCATGTTGGGAAGAAGGATGGACACCAGTCTGGTCCTGAACAAGAGTAGATGATCATATTATCAGTACCTGAACACCTCACAGAAAACTCTATACCTCACATTCACCTGCACCTATATGTACTTCTAACTGCCCATCGTACCTTTCATGGTTTCTCTTCTTTTTACCCTATTGAGATGCCTTTGATGGCCACTCTTGTTTATTCCATCCAGAAATATTTACTGAGCCCATACTGTGTGTCATTGTCCAAGGCACTATAAACACAGTATGAATTAAGAAACATATGGCTCCAGCTCTCATAGAGCTTTCGTTCCACTGAGGAAGGACATAGGTAAACAACTAAGTGATATTATTTCATTAAGTTCCATGTACTATAAAGAAAATAAAACAGCATTATAGTAGATGGTTTTCACTTACTGTATGAAGGGTCAAACCTTTTTCTTTGCTGATTTTTTAATAGAGAGTGACTATTAGGGAATAGATTTGGTAGGGAAGGTCTATTTTAAATTTGACCCAAGATGTGATTGGCCAGAAAGAGTGAAGTTCTGGGCAGGTCTGCACAGGTCTTTGTCTTTATGTGTTTATTCTCTTCTTCATCCATTCATTGAATCAATCACCATGAACACTTTCATCTATTTAAGTTCATTGTTTGGCACTATTATGATCCACTAACTAGGCAGCCACCCAAATTACTTTAGCCCTGGAATTATATGCATTCATTCAAGTCAATTAATTCATTCACTTATTCATGCAGATTCTATGTTGGCAATTTTACCTGGACACAGCCATTGGTATGGGGTAAAGGTTGGTGAAAGAACACAGGATGATGTGATTTATGTAGGGTCTTAAACAAGCCAACTCTGGCATATTTATGAACCATATCAGCTTCTGTTAAGATGTCCAAAATATTAAGCTCTAGAAAATGTGATTTGACCCATGGACATATCATTGGCACAACGTGCTCATTATTCTTTGTCATCTCTTCCTCTTTGAGTTACATTTAGGTCATAAGAATTTCAAGAATTTCAAGATAATTTTTTTCCAACATACTTATTGTGAAAACCTTAAGAATATGGGCTTGAAGAAATGCTAAGGAAAAAAGAGATTATGTTATAAGTAGAAAATGAATTTTATTCAATTAAACTCATTGTCTGACATTTGATACTCTGTAAGCAGCTCTCTCAAATGGTTTTAATTCTGCTAAAGAGTATATTTCATGGCTAGACAAGACAAGCTCTTGAAAACTCTGAGGTCTCCCTGAATCTTATAAAAATTGAAATTAAAATTTTTACTTTTAGGGCACCTGGGGGGCTCAGTGGTTGAATGTCTGCCTTCTGTTCAAGGCATGATCCCAGGATCCGGGATTGAATCCCCCATCAGCCTCTCTGTAAAGAACCTACTTCTCCTTCTGCCTATGTCTCTCTCTGCCTCTCTCTCTCTCTGTTTCTCATAAATAAATAAATAAATCTGAAAAATAAATAAATAAATAAATTTTTTACTTCTAAAGAAGAGTACTTCTTAAAAGCCAGCAAGTCTTTATAGATATGATAATGATTTGCACCTATTTATTGAACACGTGGTGGGTGCCAAGTACAAAGTTAGGCACTGCAGCAGATGCATCCACTGCCCTATCCATGTTCTCCTCCTCCATACTCACTGTGCATGCAGCCAGCCTGACATCCACCCATCAGTACATGTGTCTTCCTCTGACGGTGTTCTCTGACTTCTAGAATCTGATCTTCTGAGGACCAGGACAGGCCAGAATGGAAGGAATCAACAACCCCTGCACACATACCAGCCACCTGCAATCCATAAGTGATGGGATTTGGTGGATACATACCACACCTCATTTGCTTGCTGAAGCTATCTTCAGACAAGATAACACTGACATGTATGTTCTACACCATTCCCAATGTTCCCCAGCCAGATTGTGCCACAACTGCCCATCATGGTAACTGGTTTGATACCCATCCTTTACCAATTTCCTTCTCTTCTGTCTCTCACTTCTCACTTTCCTAACTGTTTCTGTGATTGTTCTCCAAGTTACTTGCACTCAAATCCCTGTCTCAGTCTCAAGTCCTGCTTCTGGGGGAGCCAATTGAGACAGGTACTTTGACACTTCTCAGTTAGTCTTTATAACCTCTCCAAGGGAAATGTTACTATCCCCATTCTACAGATGAAGAAACCAGGGTTCAGAGAAGTTAATTAGCTTGCTGTCTTATTTCAAATCCCCTTTCCTTTCTATTTCATTGTAAATGAACTGACCAAGGCATGTTTTTGTTGTTGTTGTTGTTGTTGTTTTAGGATTGTGCAGCCATGTGGTTAATGAATTTTGCAGCAGAATAATAAATCAAATATTTATTGACTCAAATTGTTGCAGTCATAGTCAAAACTGCAAGAGGTGGAATTTTGTTCATTCATTCTAAAAATATTCATTTTATTTCACCAAGACCTAGACACTCTTTTCCTTCCTGAGAGTACAGTAGCAAAGAGAAGATATCCTCTGAGAATAGCTGAATGCATACTAATTTGTGAAAAGTTCTGACTATGGTATTAGAGATTTTTGTGATGTTGAGATCTTACACTAGTATTCAAGAAATATTCAGAAATGGCAAACAGATTTTCAAGCATCTACTCAGATGCCACTTAGGTGGCTGTATGTCAGAAAAGAGAAACCAGTTTCTCTCTCTTGTACTGTTTGGGTAGACCTTTTTATTTTATGTTTTCCTTCACTAGAGTCTAAATGCCTTTTGTAGGTAGTGAATATTTCTGGCACTGCAATGAATTTGAAAAACGAGTAATGACCAAAATCTGAATATAAATACAGGATCCACATCAACTTACAAAATTGGATACAGACCCCCTTAGAAAGTACCTGTACTGAGAAATATTGAACATGTTAAGATGATATTTTCCCTATACTTGCATTTCAATTAAAAGGACAGAGAGAGAGAGAGAGAGAGAGAGAAGCAATTGATTTAAATTAGTGGGAAGAAATTGGTGTGTAGCCTTGTTGGCATCTTAACTACAAATGAAACCAATATCCTGGTGTTGTTCCATTCTGAGTGCTCTGATGATTTCACAGTTGGCTAGTGATTTATACCTTGCTTCAAATTACTTAGGATGTATTAGGGCATAATCTACAAAAAAGTTTGACTCTAAAAAAAAGACAGTCTGTAGACATGAAGAGAGAAGCTCAGTGCAGTCATAGAACTCTGCAGTCACAGAGCAAGGAGACCTCAAAAGGTCACCTGATCACAAAGGTGACCTCTTTGTTCAAAATGTGGAACAATAGTAGAATTTCAGGTTCTTTGTAAGGCCTCCAAAGGGAGGTGAGGTTTTGTTTTGTTTTGTTTTGTTTTTGTTGTTGTTGTTTTTTTTTAAGATTTTAATTTACGTATTCATGAGAAACACAATAGAGAGAGAGGCAGGGACTTAGGCAGAGGGAGAAGTAGGCTCCCTGTGGGGAGCCCAATGCTGGACTGGATCACAGGACCCCAGGATTTCCCCCTGAGCCTAAAGCAGAAACTCAACCACTGAGCCACCCAGGCATCCCTGGGAGGTATTTTTGAACCACATTCATTCTCTTATTCACAGAGATGTCTAGAATATAGAAAAATATTCAGGAACTAAAGAAATGAACCCTAAAGCCAATTGCTTACAACCATTGATTGACAGCTATGTATTTAACACTGGCATACATTCTTACATTCTGTGGGAGATAAAAAAGAACAACGTAAGGCCCTGAAAGAGATAACTGCTGCCTGGAAGACATATAATAAGCATGAAAAAAGAATTGATGTTAACATGTGTAGGTTGGCATCATCAGGGATGGTCTAAGTGGAGGTGGTGGCAACTATAGTTGATATGAAGTAAGAGACAGAATCCATTCATAGAAAGGAAAGAAGATGGTGGAACACCACAAGGAAAGGCAAGGGAGTAGGAATACAGCACAAAAGGAGGCCTGGGATGTGGTTGAAGTCAAAGCACATTCTGGGGATTTTTGAAGTACAAGAGGAAGATGAAAGGAGCCAGGCTACGGAAGGCCACAAAGAAGGTGATGATCTTGTGATTATGGAAGCAGTGTGTGTCCTGTATGCCCAGTGTGTGTCCTCAGGCAAAGAGATCCCTAGAAGCTAGGTACAAAATAGCTTGTCAGAATTTTTTGTCTGCAATTAAATCCATCACCTTCTTTTCCTTTTTCCTCCTTGCACTCTTTCTCTTTCATTAATGACAATACTATTATATAAGGCTTAAATCCCTTAAATGTCTTTTCCCTTGTTCCCACATGTAATTAGTTGCCAACCATTTTCAAGTCATTTTTTTCTCCGTATCTATTGAATATTTCCTCCCTTTTTCCCCTTCTGCCACCATCCAAGTTTATTCCATTTCCAATGTTTTCAGTACCTGCTTATACTAACTTGCCTCTTACCTTATGTCCCAATGTTCTTTCCCACAATGAGACTTTCTATGATGAAGTGCATGTTTTAGACTTTTGGTCCCTTGTGCTTTCACTCACATCACCTCTGCAGAATTTCACCTCCTATTTCTTGTTTAAATCCCATTACTCTGAGGTTTACTGTACATGCATTTCTTCCAGGAAGTTTCCTTGATCCTACATTCTCTACCTTTTATTTTCAATCTGGTAAGGATTTTTCTTGCCCCTAAACTCTTAAAACATCATCTCATCCCTCTAGGTTATTGTCCAACTCATAATAGAAACCTATAGTAAGAATGTGGACTGCTGAGTCCAGTCTGCCCAAATCGACCCAGCTGTATCACTTACCAGCTGTGTGGTTTTAAGCCAGTTATTGAATATCTCTAAACTTCATCTTATTCATCTAAGTAACTAAAATAATAAGACCAAGGCTTCAAGTGTATTGGGAGGATTAGAAACAACATATGGCACAGCCATTCACACTATGTTTGGCTCAGAGTTGCTATTCATTGGGTATTTGTTGAATGAAAAAGTCTCTCTGTATAGTGTGAGATGCTACAGAGTACAAATGATGGGATAGAGTAGGCGTTCAAGAAATATTTTCAAGCGAAAGGGCTGGAATTATAGGCAAATACCTGCTATTAGCTCCCCCCATCAGTTTTCTAATATGTCCACCAGGAGTCAGAGAAGGGCTAAAATTATGCTGGGTGGGAGTATGGCTCATTAATCATCTATCAGGGAATGACTTTTGAATGAGACATCCCCTCAAGACAATAAATGCCAGCATTCTCAAATTGCATTTCAACGGTTTGTAGTGACCACAGCCACCCATGGTCCTATTTTCTGAGCTGAGCATTACATTTACTGTTTGCAAGCTGGAGGGAATTCTGCTCTTGCATGCATTTTCAAAAATAATAGCTATTGGTTGTGCTACAGTGACTTTGTCAATTCCCTCAGCTTTCAAACTCTGCTGATAAAAACATATCCAGCTTTTAAAAGTTCCCTGACTTAATTCCTTTCTCTACTTCAGTTAGCTTTCCCTTCACAAGTGATACCCTTTTGTGTTCATTGATTAGATTTCGCATGTTTTTTAAGTATAATGTTCTCCAAAGATTGGTAGGTTGTTTTTTGGGTTTTTTTTCCCACTAGTTAAAGGACCCCAAACTATCATGTGACCTTTTGGTTTCTGAAATAGATATGTTCTTTGTGTTTCAAACTGTGGCTTTCAAATTCAGACTGCTCAGAGATAATCCTGGCTTAAGCATTGTTTAGCTTTGTGAATTTGAGCAAAATTATATTATTGTGAGCCTCAATTTATTTCCCTATAAAATGGGCATAAGAATTAAACCTATTTCATCTTAAATAGTGTCTTTGGGAGAACTTTAATGAAATAAGGCAATTGAAAGCTTTTTACATAGGAAGAGCTCAATATATATATTAGCTATTAATCTTAAAAATTTATCATAAATCTTTTATAACTAGTAACTTTATGGTTGACTTCATGCTTTAACTTTCCAGAATGTATTTCCATTTATTCATTCTAGGTTTATTGTTGTTTATTTGTTTATTTTGTGTTGGCTTGTTTTATTATTTCTTAGGATGAAAATTTTACTTAATGAGTCAGGCTTAATGTTGCTCTAACTACCATCCCTGCTCAGCCTTGATGTCTGAATTCAGGTACTTTGGTCAAGAAGGTCTAGAATGGAAAACATCCTTTATACACTTTACACTGGAGGTCTTCTCCCAACGTCTAATTCAGTGGTCCCCTCCCTTTTTCCATTCTCCTCCTTCAGCTCATCTAACATACATCAATATCAGTAACTGACTGATCTTTATGGGACTATGGATTAAAGACAAATACTGCTCTTCTAGTTCTAGGACAACTGGCAGCCCACACGGTGACTTGGTACAAGTTAGAAAAGGCAATTCTCTATTTCTTTTTTTTTATCTTTTAATAACTTTTTAATTTGAGTATAGTTGGTACCTATGTTTATTGCAACATTATTTACAAGAGCCAAGATATGGAAGCAACCCAAGCATCTATCAGCAGATGAATGGATAAAGAAGATGTGGTATGTATACACAAAAGCGGCATTTTCAGAACAGAGGCAATCCTGTAGGTGTAAGCTTTGACAGTTTAAGTTCTTTTTAACAAAAAAAAGAGTAGTCTCTTCTTGGAGGTGGGCAGGTGAGGAGCTTGTCACCCTTGAATCTGAGTGCAGGCATTGGCTGCAGACCCAGGGTAGAATTCATTCACACCTATGTATAGGCTCAATGCAATCTTGCATGGAGGCCCTCCCTGAGTGAGGCCTATATCTACCCACAGCCTCAGGCAATTACTGCTATACCAGAAGGCAGTGTAGCCTGTCTCTCCTCCATTACAAGAGTAATGTGCCCTCCTCACCCCCAGGTATCCTGCTACTTCTCTCTCACTTTTTATGGAAGATGGATCTCTAGGAACTTTTGAAAGACATGCAAATGAAACTTTTTTTTCTGATGACATCAGTGATATGGCAAGCTTTCTTTTGCAGAGGAATGAAGTGTGGGACCAATTCTTTTCTAAGAGAACTGCAGGAAAGTGCCCAGGAAATCTGTATTCTAATGGAAGAAAAATTAATGCAGCCTATGGAGGGGGGGAAAGCCCCCTGCATTTCTCAGCATTTGCTGTCATAAATATGTTCCCTCAGTAAACCCATGCACTCTGCATTAGCCACACCCAGCAGTCATACACCATGCCAGTGGAAGAGGCCCTGGCCACCTGCCACCTGTATGCCAAGGGGAAACTCCTGCCTTGTTGCTACCAGCATGTGCTGTGACTCATAGAGAGTTCAGGGAGGAGTCCTTATCCAGATATATATATCTGTATGACCCTTGGAGATTTGCTCTGGTGGCCACTGACAGGCTGCTGGCAACCTGCTGACGACTCCTAAGGCAAAAAACCTTTAATCCCACAACTTCCAATCAGCCTGACTTTCCACTAGCATTCAGACTCTGCATACTATCTAAATTCATAGAGAAGAAAAATGCTCTTTACTGTCACAAAACAGGAAACATAGGAGAACACAAGACAAGATAAAGGAGAAGAGGGAGCCACCTCTGCTCTCCCATAAATTTTATATTCCTCAGCCTTGGGAGTCAAGCAAAATGTTTGTGACCAAGTACATCTTTTATAGAATTGCAAGAAAGGGATGATACATCTAGATTCGGGGCAGATTTGGCACTTCAGAGTGCTACTATTTTGTTGGAAGCCAAAGTTCTATCAATTATAAGACGCCTCTTTAATTTTAGAAATATTCAGCTATGATTTCATGTCTTATTATCCCTTAAAATTTGTATTTTAAACTTATCAAAATAGTACTTTTGTGTTTATTTTAGACATAGACTTTTATGCTATATCTCTCTTTTGCACACACAACAGGAAAACAAAAGTGAAGTAAATGAGTTAAGGTATTCCTTCCTCAACCTTCTGCACAAAGTCTGAATCTTCAGAATCATTGTGTTACTCAGTCATTGTTTTCTTTCCACATAGTGTCATCTCTGTGATGTCAAAAAGGTTGGTGGTGTGGCCTTCCTTTGAAAATATATAGTGGGGCAGCCCGGGTGGCTCAGCAGTTTAGCACCGCCTTTAGCCCAGGACCTGATCCTAGAGACCCAGGATTGAGTCCCATGTCAGGCTCCCTACATAGAGCCTACTTCTCTCTCTGTGTCTCTCATGAATAAATAAATAAAAATCTTAAAAAAAAAGAAAAAGAAAACATATAATACTGTTTTCCAATTTTAAACCTGTGTTCTTGTTTTGCTCCACAGTTAAATCTATAAACTCCTTGAGCAGAGTGTAGTTGTTACATCCTGGTTTTATAGCTCCCTCAGCTAGGAGGGCTGTGTTTTCCTGCATTTGGTCCCCAATACATATTCATTCAATTGGATCACTGCACCCTACCTCAGTAGCAGAGAAGGGAAATCAACAAGATCTCTCTGCAACATATTTCTCCAGTGTTGGAGTCCTGCAGATAAAATTGTAGGTTTTCAGGTATGAGAAAAATCTGGGTTATATGCCTCTACTTGGGTACTTGGAAGAGTTTTGACAAGCGCTTGACTTCAAAATGGAGGGATTTCTCTTGGTCAGAAACTGGCTCTGACACATATATTTAAGAAGAAAGGGAGGGAAATCCCAAATTACTCATTTGATTATAAACAATATGCTCATTCCTTAAACCCTTTCTTTTCTCTATGGCATCTTTGGAATTCAATTCAGAAGTATCAAACCCTATCTAAATTTATACAGCCCTTTAGGTCCTTTTTGTTTATTTATCAGATTCTGCCTTTGGATAAGCTCTCAAATAACTTGATAGCCATGAGTGAGTCTTTTAATTTTAAAGAAGGATTTGAGTGAAAGAAATTTAAGAAGTAGTCCCACAAACACAGGTCAGGGAATAGAAAAATAAAACAGATAAGAAGAAAGTCATTAAAGAGGACATTAATGAATGACTTCTTGCTGTGGGCAAGTGAAGTTTATTTTTATTGGAGGCTGTGGTGGGCTGAATTATAATCCCACAAAGAGGTCTGCATGCTAATCCCTAGAACCCGCAAATATATTACCTTATATGGCAAAAAGGACTTTCTGATGAGATAGGAAATTTTTCTGATTATACTGGTGGGGTCAGTATAATCACAAGCGTCCTTATAAAAAGAAAACAGAAGGGTCAGAGTTAAAGAAGACAGTCTAACAACAGAAGCAGACGGAGGGAAAGAGGTATGACAATGGAATCAGATGTCACAGTGATGTGGGGAATGGCCAAGGAGGGCTGGGAGCCAAGGAATACAGGCAGCTTCTGGAAGCTCGAGAAAGCAAGTCAATAGAATCATCCTAGAAACTCCAGAAGAAATGCAGTTCTGCCAACCCTCGATTTTAACTCAGTGAAATTTATTTTGGACGTTTGGCCTCAAGAACTCTGAGATAATAAATTTGTGTGGTTTAAAGTCACTAAGTTTATGGTAATTTGTTTCATCAGCAGTAGGAAACCAACACAGGGACCTTATAAGCAACCATATGGATCATGCTGAATAATTGTGCCACTGGGGTTTGAGGAGATCAGAGTATTTGTCCACTGACTCCCAATACTCATTTGATAAGGATTGTCCTCAAGAGCATTAACTTTCCAGTATGTCTGATTTGCTCAGCTAAGCACCCTCCTTCCCTCTCCAGGGACCAGAGAAAGCCCTGAATCAGAGACATACAGATGCATGAAATAGGAACTCACAGGCATATCTAGGAATGTCCACTAAAAATGCAAGTGATGAGTAGAGTGCGCCAAGGGAAGATGGGTGGAGCATGGACATTACCTGTCATAGTATGTAAGTGAGCATGTGTGTGTGTGTGTGTGTGTCTTGTTCCCTTTTTATCAAGTTCTCTAAGGCTAGAAATTCTTATTCACCAGAGGCCCTACCACAGTGCCTAGGATCTAGGAAAAACATTTGCTGTTGGATTGGGTGACAGAGTGTGACAGCTTGTGAATGTCACAGTAAATAAGGAAGCTGGCTATTTTACAGTAATGTTTCTCTAATTCCCAAATTAAGCCGATGCAGAGAACGAAAAATGGCTCTTTCTTGAAAACAAATTCAAGAAACTTTGTAGTTTTCAGGCAGTTTGAGTGCAAGGTGGCTGTCAATCACGAATGCAAGTTGTCACTAGGCAGAATGGCCTTCCTCTGTTACACAACCAACCTGCAATCTAAGACTCTGTAGTCAGGGTTAGCAGATAAATCAATACAAAAAGAGATGAGCATTGCAGGCCGTGCTAATGTCAAGCAGCCATTTCATGTGTCTGGCAGAAAATTGAGCATATTGGTAAAGTACTAAAGACTTCCTTCATGAAAATGCTGGGATCCCTAGTCCTAAAAGGAAAATCAGATTAACTCGCACAAATCCTTCTGACACCTGAGAGACAGTTTTCTCCTGACGAGGGCTTGGAGAGGACAATGTGATGAACAACAGCATGGCCTTCCCTTTGTTGGCTATCTAACATGACATAGCTTTTAGGGGGCACTTCGTTTAGTCCTAGATTCTCTTTTTACCCTTAGAGGTTTTTGGTTTTTGCTTGTTTCTTTCTTTTCTTTTCTTTTCTTTTCTTTTCTTTTCTTTTCTTTTCTTTTCTTTTCTTTTCTTTACTTTTTCTTTCTTCCAATGATCTTTAGTAAGTGTTTGCAGATGTGTCATGTATTCTGACTGCACTGTTAGCTCTGCCAGGTACATTAGCCTTCAGAACATATTAAGATGAAGGCTGAGTGCCTCTTCTTTAAGAGAAACCTAGAAAATAGTTTTTATTTTCCACAGCAGCTGCTCTTCCTGATTTGAACATGTCAAACAAATGTTTGATGCCCTTGAATATTTGATTAAATTCATCAACACCCACTGGTTGTTAAAATAGCCTTTGGGCATTAGAAAAGCTCCTTATATGTATAAACACATATGCACATAAACACATAGAGATATATTTTAAAGACAATTTTGTGGCTAAAATACTTGAAAATAATCAATAGCAAACAAGATATGATATTCAAATTAATTGATCTTGTAGAAAAATCATCAGGGTCTGAAGGAAATTTTAGGATAGAATAGAACATGATTAAACCCTGATGAATCCAGAATTTTTTTTTAATCTAGAATTTTGTTAATAATGTAAAGGTTCTGGTTGCTACAGGCCTCAAGGAAGGAAATTGTGTCTGATGCATATTTGTGGACTATGAATACAAGCTTGTTAATGATACGCTTGTGAAACAAGGTTGAAGTACAGAAACTTTGGATGAACTCTATTAGAAACAAGCTTGCCACCTAATTGAGAGATGAACCTCTCTTAAGACTGGGCAGATGCTGGCATGATCTAGGCTACTCCAATTCCTACCTGTGCACTTGAGTTCCTAGGCCTGTGACCCATAACTAGAGTCACATTTCACCAGTTCCTCCTGCCTCCCTGACAAAACCTGGGATTCTGTGTCTTTTCTATGAGCTGCCCTGTCTTTGGAGCTATGTCTAAAGTCATGGACACTTTAGAAGTGATGACCCAGTGGATTAGCTTTCATGAGGGTTATGATTTAGCACAACTCCCTTGTTCATTGACTGTTCTCTGTTTGGCCCCCTCCTGCCTCGTCTCCATCCTACTCTATGTAAGCCTACCTGAGCTTCCTTGCTGCCTAGTTTTTAATTGGGTTTGGCTGATAGGGGAGGGAAGCAATTGGTTCAATAGCAGAATGGAAAGGTGGAAGGAAATGATTGGGATATTTTTTATCCCAACTCTCTCTTCCCTGCCTCCCTAACTCCCACTCCTCACACCCCCTACCTCTTATCTCTCACTTGGGCACATGTTTCTGGCAGTAGCTATGACTCTTTTGTGACTGGTTCACTGGGAAACCCTTTCTTTCACTAGGCTATGGTGACACTGTTTCCACCACTTACCCCAGTGTGTTGACTGCTTTTTGGGGCTGTTGGTCTCTTGATGCCCCAGTGTATCTTGCTTATCCTTTTACTTTGCCATGTCTCTACAGGTGGTCTTCTCATCAAATCTCTTTATTCAGACCATCTAAGGAAACTGTGCTCCCTGTCAGGACCCTGAAAATTACATTTCCTTTGACCATAGCATTCTTTGAAAGTAAGGAAGATATATAGTTATTACTTAGTTATAAAATACTTAAGTTGATACCCTGCATATTACAGTTCTCATTTGGCTTGTGTTCTACTAAAAACTTCATTTGTAAAAGAGCAAAAAAAGATGACATCATACATAACATAATGGTTTGGGCTCAAATGCACATGCCATTCTGTGTCTGCAGAGCTGGGATCCGTGTCTATAGTAGCCGAGCAGGTTAGTGTCTAAGTACCTTGGTATCTACCACTCTGGTATCTGGAAGTGGCTGAATGACTCATGTGTTTCTTAAATACAAGGCAGAAGCTGTCCAAATCCTTTTATCTGGATAATAACAGCTAAAATAAAGTAAATGTCACATTATATTTATGTTTAGTAACATGGTAAATATGCATTATGTTTATATTTTTATGTACAATATTTTATATATAATGTTTCAATATATTTATGTATGTATACATGCACACTAGAGAGAGAGAGAGAGAGAGAGAAGCTGGGTACAGTGCTGCTTAAGTTCAATGCTTACTGCAAGCAGCACATTCATAAATACTATGGTTCCAGAAAGAAAGTCAGAGATAGGCTGCTCTCAGGTTCTTGCTGTATGGCCCAGGCGAGAAAAAGTAAGCATCTTTTAAAAACCTAATATTTATCAGGCAGCATACCAAAGAATGCAGTTTAATTTGGGTGTAAACAAATACATGGGTGCTGAATAATTGACAGGGATTAAGGAAACAGGTGACAAGGCAGAAATAAATTCAGAGATAGGGCTACTTGTGCCCTTCAGGAAAAGAAAATTAAATCAGTGACATTATGATGACTACCAAACCATTAATACATCTTGAATTTCTTCCTTTTTTTCCCCTGTAGAAGTCTCTTTATGAGATGGCTCCTTTGATGACTGAAAAGGTTTAAAATAGTTTTCTACCCAATGATACAGTCTTCAAACAAGAGGCAACACAACTCTAATAGAACAGCTTTGGAGGGATTTATGAATCATTATTTATTTTTTTGGAGGAAGACAGTGAGCAAAGGATGAATTGTCATGTCTACATATGACCATTCATGCTCTCATTTTCTGCTTTAATTCAAGCCATATGGATCACTCCACTGTCCTCTTCCCTTTTCTCTCAAAATTGCCAAGGGACTCTTGCATGTCAGGCTTTCTCTCTTGCTTTGCTGGATAAGGGGAAGGCCATGATCTCTGTAGTTCTTTACTTTCTTCTCATCGTTGAAGAGAAACCTATAGGTTCTTTGAATTTTCATGGTTTTCTACTAATCATGGTGGTACAATCAAAATTCAACATGGAGGGGCACTGTGAAGCTTAAGTGACACGTCAAGACGGCATTGGTCTTGGTTCTTGATCTGCTGTTTCTACCCCTAAAGAAGGGTCTGCTATGAACACGCTAGGCTCCCCTGGAGCAGAAGTCACTCACCTCCTTCCTCTACCTGCCATTCTCTGTAGGCAGACCCTGCAATATTGATGGATACCCCTCTTCCATTGCCACCATAGCTCCCTCACTGATTTTTCTCACCTTTTGTGCTCCCCATATTCCCAACTGCCCAGGGATTTTTTTTTTCCTCTCTTAAACTTTCTTTTATCTCTCTCTCTCTTTTTGTATTACAAAAATATTTAGCATTTTGAAAGTTGATTGTCACCATTAGATCTGCTGCAGACAACTCAGGAAAGCAGGAGTCCCCTTCTCAAACTGTATTTGCCTCTGTGCCTTGAGTGAGTAGGCAGTAATAAAGACAGTCAGCATGGACACTTGTGCACTCAGACCGTTCGGAATTCTGTCACAGTTGCTCCTGAGACAGGGGAAAGATTTGAACAAATATATATCCCTGTGTAACCAACTCCCAGGTCAAGATGTAGACTATTTCTATCACCCTAGAAAGTTCCATCAGGACCCATTTCAGTCAATTCCAGCCTCCTTAAACAACTCTCATTCTGATTTCTAACAGCTTTGTCTTTCCAGTTCTTTAACTTTGTATCAATGGAATCTTGGCCATATATACATGTTTGTATTTGAATTCTTTCATTCAAAGGTCTATTTTTGAGATTCACCATGTTGTGTGCATCAGTAGTCCATTATGCATTTTTGTAAATGAAAATACAATAATATTACTGTATATAATAATAAAAGAAATGTGCCTGTATATAATTGTGACAGGAAGTGCAATGGGCAGGGCCAAAGGGAATTCCTAATGTCCTTGGAAAGTGCTTGGTCTTTTTTTTAAAAGAGGTTATTTATTTATTCATGAGAGACACACACACAGAGAAAGAGAGAGAGAGAGAGAGGCAGAGACATAGACAGAGGGAGAAGCAGGCCCCATGCAGGGAGCCCGATGTGGGACTCAATCCTCAGATTCTGGAATCATGCCCTGAGCCTGAGGCAGACACTCAACTGCTGAGCCACCTAGGCATCCCAAATGCTTGGTCATTTTAATATTATTATTACATTATCACACGAAGGAGGATTTTGCTTCTGATAAAGCATACCTTACTAATTCCCAGGAGTCCGTGCTTGACAGGAGTGGGGATTTTACATGCTTGCTGTCACACAGGAATCACCTTGATATCATTTCCTAAATTGAGCTTTTGAATTTAGAATTCCAAAAGAACACTGAAGCCTCTGGTGGGTAAGCTGTTTTTTAGAAAGTATGCCAGAAATAGCAGCCAGAAATGCTCATCTGTTAAAGCTGAGAGAGGTTTATTTTTCTTTATTGGCTATTTTTTAGAGCAGTTTCAGATTCACAACAGAAGTGACTAGAAGGTACAAGGATTTCCTACATGCCATCTTTTGGTATTCCCAGTATTCATATGTAGTTGTCCCACCATTCTTGGATATTCTGATTTGTTTTCTTTGGGTCTTTCTGTTTATTCCATTTGGGAAGTTTCTATTGCCTTCCCAGTTTTCTATATCCTCAAGCACAGAGGTCTTTCTTCAGCTGTATCTCACCTACTAATGAACCCATCAAAAGCATTCTTAATTTCTGTTACAATGATCTCCAGCATTTCTTTCTGATTCTTTCCTAGAATTTCTGTCCCTCTCCTTATATTGCCCCTCGATTTTTGTATGCTATGTACTTTATCCATTAGAATACTGAGCATATGAATCATCCCAATGACTTTGCCATCTCTGAATCTGGTTCTGATGCTTGCATGATCTCTTCAAGCTATGATTTTTGCCTTTTAGTATGCGTTGTAATTTTTTTTCTTGATAGCTGAACATGATGTACTTGGCAAATGGAACTACAGTAAATAGGCCTTTAGCAATGTGATCCTGAGGTGTGGGGGAGGGGAAGCAGGCTGTGGCCCTCTATGTAGGTCTCAGGCATTAGTGAGCTCCAAATGTGAATATCACCAGGGCTCTGATTGCCCCTCTCTCCCTCCTCAGGTAAGATGGGATGACTCCCATGGGATGGAGTTGGGTGTTTTATTTCCCCCATGTGGATATATAGCTAGAGCTGGCTGGAGTAGAATATTGCCCTTCCCCCAGCAGATTAGACTCTGGTAACACAGTTTCTCCTAAAGATGTGCATTATTTTTATTGGTTTGTTTGTTTTTCAAAGATTTTATTTATTTGATTGAGAGAGAGAGAGAGAAAAAGAAAGAAAGAGCAGGGGGATGGAGTGTAGGCAGAAGCAGCAGACTCCTCATTTAGCAGGGAGCCCGACATGGGATCATGACCTGAGCTGAAGGCAGATGCTTAACTGACTGAGCTGCCCACGCACCCCAAGACATGCATTAAGAGTAGAGTGGTTTATTTCAAAATAGTTCCTCTCCCCACCACACCTTTCCCAAGCAGTCTCCCTGCAGTTTGCAGGAGGTTTTATTTTTACTTTTTTTTAAATATTCACCATGAAAACCTGGTGGAGCTCCTGCAGTTACAACTTACAGAAGTGGGGGGGGCACCCTAAGACTAGGTCCCTCTGAGGTTTTTGCCTCTCAGACTTGTCTACTCCAAGCTCCAACCATTCCTCCATGACAGTTTAGTTTTTCTTTTCCTAATACTGGTTCCTGTGGAGGTGTCTGCTCCATGAAGCTGCAGTTCTCTGTGTTCACCTACCCATCTCTCCAGTTGGGATGGATAGTAGGTGCCCTGGGACCTCACTTCTCTGATAGATCTAAGAAAAGTTGTTGATTTTTTCAGTTTGTTTGACCTATCACTTGTTAGGCAGGAGTGACAATTTCCACGCTCCTAACATGCCAGAATGCCATTCTACTTTTTAAGAAGAAAAAAATGTCAGGTGTCAAATGAGTAAAATATTGTACAAACATCTATTTTATTTTTCTCTCGAGAATACCTTTGTACACGAAAGTTCCAACTTCCTAAAGAGATCCGTCAAAATAAATCTTTAATATATATGTTTAAATGGATATTTATTCCCACTAAAAGCACATCCTAAGCCTCTTTTCTGGTCCTGGCAGGTTTTTATGACACATTACAACTTCATACTATCTTGTGTCTGCTTACTATAGCTCAAGCAGGAGAACAAATTGATTTTTGATGAGAAATATTCCTTTCTAGGATTTCATTATTCTACCACAAACTTAGCCTACAGCTCATGGTTTGTGAAATACTGTCATTCATTATTAAGAGTGACAATGATGAGCATTGTGGGAAATTTACATTTTAAAAGACAGTTTTCCTGCTTTAAAATTCTGTGGCTTCTTTGGTCTCTTCATTCTCCTATCATTTCTCAAACACTTACTATCCCCCCAAGTACCTCACTGTGGTTAAGAGGAATGAGCCAGCTTCTGTCTGTTTGAGGGAAGTGGTACATGCATCACTTCTAATTACATCTCTCCGGGCATTTTCAAGAGCAGTATCTCATGTTTGGGTAAAACTTAGAAATCCAAAAGCCAGTGAAGGGGATGTTCCAGATAGAATACTTAAAGGTCATATATGCAGTGAATTAGAATCAATTGTTAGGCCACTCCAAATTCATTTTAGATTCGTTACAGAAATGTATTCATCACATTATTGGGATGTTGTAAAATCCAGAGTGTAGTGATTTCGGAGATCTAATTACTAAGCTTCTCTTGAACGCTGATACTTTAGACTATAGTCAATATGATACAGTTCATTCAGAGGTTTAGCCATAAATGAAGCCATTTTGTGAAAACCTGCTCTTTGACTACTTGTTTCTCTTAGCAAAAAAAAAATATATATATATATACATATATATATATGTATGTATGTATGTATATATATATTTTTTTCTAGTGCCAAGAGGGGATTATGGGAAGACATAGGTAATGTAAATCTATTTTCAGGTTCCCAGGAGAAACAGTGAGACCATACTTGATCTTGAAAATTGATCACACCTTCACTTGAAGTTATGACTCGGGTGCATGTTGAAGAGCTGGGAGCATTTTGAAGAGCCTGGCACTCCCAGCTGCATTTCCAGACCTCGGGTGCTAAATAGCATTCATGTACCTTTAGACTTCCTTATATCTTTTAGCTTTCCCACGTCTTTAAGTAAATCAGGTAAATTTAGGGGGAGGGACCTAAAGAAGAAGACATATGAGGAACAAACAGTGTATGACTGATTCTATTTAATCTTCACAACAAAAAGGTAGCCTTATCCCCACATTACAGGTGTGGACACTGAAGAATAGAGAAATGTGCTGTGTTGGGGCACAGTTCGTAGAGCACATGACTCTTGATCTGGGGGTTGTGAGTTTGAGCCCCACATTGGGTGTAGAGATTACTTAAGAATAAAATCAGAAAGAAAGAAAGAAAGAAAGAAAAGAAAGAAAGAAAGAAAGAAAGAAAGAAAGAAAGAAAGAAAGAAAGAAAGAAAGAAAAAGAAAGATGCTGTGCTCACATAGATTGCAATTTTCACAGAACATGCAATGTCTGGTAGGTTTGACTCCAAAACCTGTCTTCTTTTCCTTATTCCAGGGTTCCTCTTGAACCAATTCCCATGCCTCTTTGAGTTCTTTGACCTGATATGCACCATGTATTATGCATATAATATTTTTTACCCTGGACAGATAGTCAACAGGTGAAATAATATTCCAAAGATGGCAAAGACCTAGATAAGAATCAAAACCACTCCTGAGGGCTCTGCATCCTCAGTGGGATTTCAAAAAGCATCTTAGTCCTTGCTCGAGGTATCAGTCAGATTTTTCTGCATTTCACACAACCTCAAAAACCCAGGGGCTGACAGGAAATAGCATCAACTGTCTTGTTGATGGTTCTTCAGGTTGGCTGGGTTTAATAGATAGAGGCTGGGCTTGGCCTGACTGCCCTGGATCACAGGTTTCTGTGAGTGCTCAGTCTGCCACATCTGTCCCACCTGCTTCACTTCAAGTGGCAGTCTGAAAGAGCACCCACCCACTTGGAGCATTCCCTTTTCTTGCCAGCAAGCGCTCTTGCAGCCTCACATTTGCTCCCATCCCATTGGTCAAAGCAAGCCACAAGGCCAAAGTCAACATCGGTGAGGTAGGGAAATACACTTGGCTTACAAGATAGTATTGCAAAGTAAGATGCAAAGGGTGTGGCAAAGGGGAGAGTTGAATTGGGTATGCTTATCCAATCCAGCATACTCAGAAATGGAACTGTCAAAAAGAGATACTGCAGTCTAATAGTGGCATTACTGCCCACATCAAGCAATGTCCTCCTCAACACAAAAATTTTCAGAACTTCTCACTTGTAATCTTTCAGAGTATCTTTTTTTTTCAAGATTTTATTTATTTGAGAATGAGAGAGAGAGGAGGCACCAGGGAGAGGGGAGGGGCAAAGGGAGACGGAGAAGCAGACTCCCCAGTGAGCAGGGAGCCCCTCACAGGGCTCCATCCCAGGACCCCAGGATCATGATCTGAGCTGAAGACAGATGCTTAACCAGCTGAGCCACTCAGGCACCCCTCAGAGTGTCTTTGTAATGACTTTCAGGATGATGTACTCCAGTGGACTTTAATTGTATCAAAATGTATTTTTGATCATAAAAATTTTATAAATGTATCAAATAATGTGTTATTTTTAATCACAGTCTTAATCCCTACAGTTGCATTAACCCCTGCATTGCTCAGCAAAGGAGTGGCTGCCATTGTGAATTCTAGCAAACCCTAGTGTGGAGTTCTCACCAACTGACCCAGCCTTATTTAAGAAAACTCCACAGGCTGAAATCTGGAGGCTGGTTCAGACACACCTGAGAATGTAGAGCGTGGTAGCCAAGGCCTGTCTTAATGTTCAAATGTGAAGAGGAGAGTTTCTCCATGCTAAGTGTTTATTGTGTGAGAGTTGGCCGCTGAGCAATTTCAAAGGAATTCCTGGAATTGTGGGGCAGGTTGCAAACTTAGGCATTCCAGGAGATGTGGCTAATCAATGGAGAGTAAAAGCCAATAAACAGGGGCTTTGGGGACTAACTCCTCTTCTTCCATGTTGTAGTGTCATAGTTTATGCTGCTAGGAGCTATGATGACAATATTCAGCGCAGCTCCTTCAGGAGAATCTTGCACCCGGCTGTGCAGGGGGAAACATAAATGCTTTATAGGAAATACTTGGTTTCATGCCTGTGAGTTAGTGACAGTTGAAGCTACGAGAACCTCTACAATGATGTGTTCCTGAAAAAGCTCCTGTGTTCTGCCCTAGGTTGAGGATGGCAGAAGCCCAAGAGGTGTTTATTGGACCTAAAGCCAATGGGACGTGGTTCTCATTCTCCCAAGTCCCTACCTTTAGGTTGTGCCAAGCTCACATACATTTTGGGGGCATGGTGTTGGCCAGCAGACACCAGAGAGCAACACAGAATTAGTTTGTTTCCTTCCCTCCAATGACAGGGCTGACTTTCTGGGCTTCAGGTGGCATAAAATCGTTTCAGAATGCTAGGAGGCTTCACGGAACACTGGAGTGGCTACATATTTCCCATGTTCCCAAATATGGCATGACAGGTTTTTGAGCACATACTTTGCTCTGACCACTGAAGGTAGAAAAGTGCATAAGACAGATAAGGGCTCTACCCCATCGAGCTTATATTCCAGTGTGGTTACTCATGGTAACCAAGTACATGGGAGAGATAGCATTTCAGAGTGCGATGAGGGCAGCACAAGGGCTCTGAAAGTCAAAATGAAGAGTTTGGAGCAAGCCCCTGGTATCTCTTAGCATGGATATGACATGGTGTAGCTTATGTCTATAAAGATCACTGGCTTCCAGGTCCATGCACCATAAGGTGCCACCAGTTCAAAAGTAGAAACTGCATTTTCGTCTCCCAGTAGACCCCAATATAAATCTTTTCTACTCAAATGTGATGTCCTCCATGAACTCCCTTGATTACTCCTGTAGGAAAAACGTTCTTTTAAAAGACAATTTTAGAAATATTCTATTCCAAGTGATTCTATGAAATCTTTCATCTCCTTTCTCAAGAGACTTATTCAGGGTTAGTAGGAACAGCTTGCATAGAATAGCATTTGTTTCACAAGCCATTTCTTAGGTCATTATTATAATTCTTTAGGCAAAAGATGATTTTAAAAATACCCTCAGAAATGGAAGCTGGAGCTCATAAGTTTGAGGAGCTGATGAAGCTTGCATAGATTGTAACCTTGTGTCCCATAAAAATGCGGCTCACTCATACCTGCTTTGCAGAGCAAAGGGAAGACAACTTGAAAGGAAAACTTCATATTGCACAGTTTTTTAAGTAGGTGAAAGCAGAAGCAATTCAAGTTGAGGCTGAATATAGCAGAATTTATGGAGTATCACTTGCTATGGTACACATAATGTCAAGTGAAATGAAAGAATGGGTGTGAAGAGATTAAAATGATAAGAAGTATAGAATTTTCCTTCTCACTTTTATGTATGACTAATCCTGGAGATCCTGCTAGGAAAATCAGTGCTAAGCTTAACAAAATAAAGTCAAGGCAAAGGCAAGACCATGGGGGAAGATATGCACAGAAATTCTGTTGTGAGCCAGTGAGCTTCAAATTCATAGGTTCCAGTTGTGTCCAGAATGATAGTACCTATATGTTGAGGAGTAATTTTACCATCTAAAACCACCAGCTTTTCTACTTTCCCAAGGGGATTCCTTGGGCCCCAATCATACTCTGCAATGCAGACATTAAATGGCTGATTGGGTGCTGTCACCTGAAAAAGAGGACAGAACATCAGTGACCCCAGGTCTGTTAGGTGTGGTCATGCAGAAGGCACTGTGCTGGGTGCTCTGAAACAAGCTTTTTTTTTTTTTTTTTTAATTGGTGCCTCCAATTTCATTTCCTTTCTTTGGAGTTTTATTTTATTTTATTTTATTTTATTTTAATTTTGTTTATTTATGATAGTCACACACAGAGAGAGAGGCAGAGACACAGGCAGAGGGAGAAGCAGGCTCCATGCACCAGGAGCCCGATGTGGGATTCGATCCCGGGTCTCCAGGATCACGCCCTGGGCCAAAGACAGGCGCTAAACCGCTGAGCCACCCAGGGATCCCTCTTTGGAGTTTTAAACAGTGTTGCACCAGGATGGGAATCCCTGAAGGAGAGTAGTTATGGTGAATGTCATTCATTCTTTGGAGATGGAAGGATGAATAATATACCAGGTACTCAGCTAGGGTACAGATAGAAGTCAAGCAGAACCAGGCTTGGGTACTGGCTCTGTGCCTTGCTTAGGTTCTCTGAGAGTCACTTTTTCTCTTCTATAAAGTCAGAAAGATTATATATATCTTCAAGGGAGTTTAGAGGGCTTAGGCAATTTTATGTGGAAGCCAGAGGTGGCAGGGCCTTTCAGGACAACCTAGGCTGGCCAGCCAGCCATGCCACCCACAGCCACATGTGGTATCTTTGCTTCCTCTTCAAGCAGATGCTGGTCTAAACCACATTAGTGAGTCTACTAAAACTTACATAACAGTTGGACTGTATTTTGCATACCTCTCGGTAATTTTTAATATAAATCCAAATTAATCATCTTTGATTAGGGTGCCTACCTCAATACACTAAAGTCACTGTCCATTTATAGACCAACTCATCTTCATTATTCTTCCTGGTTCTTTTTATTGGGTTGTTGTGAAGACTGAATAATACATATAAATGCTAAGTAGAATGACTTGTATATAATTATCTCTCAATAAATATTAACAGCAGCAGCAAAAACAATTTACTATTGTTTCATGGTTTCTGTCTAGTGAGGTCAGGTTTACATGTGAACGTGAGCCTAGCCTGTATGACCTGTAAACTCCCCCAAAGTAAAGTACTATTGTGCTTTCATGCTGACAACTTCCAAGTTATTTTCCCCACATCACTAAGTAATTTATAAAACACTTCTCCACTGTGCCTGTGCCAGAGATTACAAATAGAAAAGTTGGAAGAATGGGTGCTATCAAGGTAAGAAATGACACTCATTTTCTCAAATTCATGAATGTATGTTGATCATGGTCACATTTTGGCTTCACCCTA
This sequence comes from Vulpes vulpes, assembly GCF_048418805.1. Taxonomy (NCBI): domain Eukaryota; kingdom Metazoa; phylum Chordata; class Mammalia; order Carnivora; family Canidae; genus Vulpes; species Vulpes vulpes. Next base: position 40,388,622 of record NC_132793.1, read on the forward strand.
AAAGTAGATTCAGAGGCAAGGGGTTACGTTCAAGGAATTAATTTGGGAGATGATTTCAGGGAGGGGAGTAGGGAAGATAGACAGGTAAAGAGGCAATAAGAGTGCATTACTGAGCACTTGGCTGCTATGGACAACTGGTGGGTAATCCCACTGATCAACTCAAGAAAACCATATAAAGCATGCACTTCAGTGTTACTGCATCTGAGGGGTGAGTGAGCTGGGACATTTATCCACTATCTCTCATTATCATGGCTTGATGCAGGACGGTGGTGGTTTTGATTTCCTGATGCCCTGCACCTATTCCACATGTGGTTAACACCACGGACATCAGAGAGAGCCCTCAGTTAAAAGGCCACAGGTACCAGCAGTTGTAAACCAAATCAGTATGCAAGGATGGCATGGGCCATCCTTTGGCCCATTTTCAGCCTTATCAGCATCTACTATGGCTATTGAACTTGTTAATATGCCATATTATGTATATAGATATACATATCAAAAAGAAAAAAAGAAAAAAAAGTGCCTTGTCCTTTTAAACACCAGCTAAGACTCCACCATCTTACTGACAGGTGGGGATACCTCACTCTTGCCTACTGTGATGTCCTTTGCTCCCCTGAGGAAAGCCAGTGACACCCTTTTTAGCATTCTGCTGCTGTGCTCACTGCAGTGATAGAGGCCAGTGTCACTCTTATTACTTCACCTGTTTTATCTTTTGTGAAACTCAGCCTTTAGCCAGAAGTGTCTGAGTGGCTGCTCTAGCAATTGCTTAACAGTGAGCCTCCTTCAGCTCATTTCTCTCAAGTAATTTGATTTCATCACGCTTTCAGAATTGCTTTTATGGCTTGGAAGGAGGCCTAAGGGGAAGGGGTAGACAGAAGCCATTTTGAGATGAAAAAATAAATTCATTGCCCTATACATCCCCATGCCCACCCGTACACCCCATATATCCCCATATGCCCACACCCCTATGTACCCTCCATCTATATCCCTCTACCTCTCCTCCTGATCCAGGACAGATGTGTGTGTGTGTGTGTGTGTGTGTGTGTGTGTGTGTGTGTGTGTGTTCATAGGGAACTGGGGAGGAATGCTCTGAGAAAGACACAACTCATCTCACACTTCATTTACTTTTTCCTGAGTTTGTAAAGTATACTGTTTCATGTCCCCTTGGTGCCCACACCAGAATCTGTATGCTAAGATGGAAAATATTATGGTTAAACTTTGTCAAAATTGAAGCAAAGTATAATTTCTCATTGCTAGTCAACATTGACTATCCCAGTTCAACTGATGGTAACATTTCAGTAAACCCAGTGATATATCCTCTCATTTAGGACAGCCAGAGATTTTTATCAGTTCTCACAATTCCATGTTTAATACCTGTATAATATTTTGCTTGAGTTTGTATGGCAATGGAAAAAAAAAAAACACCAGCATGCTTTCCTTATTAAAGACTTGATAGGAAGGAGGGCTCAAGTGTGTGAATTTAATAGGCAGAGTTCTAGGGATTTATTTTGTTTTGTTTTTTAATTGTTGCTTCTAACTTCTGAAAGTTTATGACAATTCAGTACCAATTTGGTGCCTATAGTCACTGAGCTGGTTAGCACGACAACCACTTTGTAAATAACATGCAATTTATGTGGGGATTTATGATTCCACACATTCACTAGTATTTTATCACAGCTTTGGGCTGAGTGCCCTGTTTGGGGGGGTGAGATTAGGGGCTAAACACCCTTTGAGTGAGAACCACTCCAGAAGAACTTGTGCAGCTAAAAATAAAACAACTCAGTGCATAAAGAGTGGTTTTTGCACCTGTGAGCTTTGCCTGGGCATACCAACTACTGGAAAATCATCCACAGTTAAAGCAGAAGTGACTCCTGGTGACTAGGCTGGAACACTGAGGGCAATGCAAGAGAGACAGACCCTGGCTAGACTACAAATGGTACAGAGCGTTAACATTTTAATGCATGGTGTAATTATTTATACCTGGCATTATGTTCAATTTGATTTTTTTTTTTTTTTGTAGTTAGGACTTTGAAATAATTGACTTAAGGCATTACCATGTGCCTTTCTATGATAGGGTAATCTACAGCTATAAGTATTCCCTGGTTTTAATTTTAAAACAAAAGCTGATCCTTTGCTTCTGTTTTCAAAAAGGTTAGGTTTGCCAGCAAAGTAAGTTATCTTTATTTCAGTAGAATATGATAGATTTTCAGGAGAATATGTTTTATTTCATTTTTAACATTTTTTAATTCAAGTATAATATACAGTGTTATTTTAGTTTCAGCAATACAATATAGTGATTCTGTACATTACTCAGTGCTCATCATGATAAGTGTCCTCTTAATCCCCTTCACCTATTTCACCCATCCCCTTCCCACCTCCCTTCAGGCAAAAACCAGTTTGTAGAACTTTTTTTTTTTTTTTTAATGTATTGGAGAAATAAATTTGGTTTCTATGTTGGAACCTATGGGCAAAGTTCAGGTTATTGGAGAGTTATCAAAACTTCAAAAGAAAAAAGAATGAAAACTAGAGAGGAACATTGTCTATGGCAAGGTCAAAATGAGATTCATTTAATTATGTTGAAAACATTCCAGGTTTTTAACATTTCCAACAAATAAATAGTTCAATGGCTGGGTAGAACCCTGTTAGTCCTCATGGCTGGATCTTTCTGCAAGTTGATTAAAAGAGAAATATCTGCTTAATAACTGAGGGAGAGAAAAATATCTAATGGGTTATTTGGCGTACCATGGATAAAAGCTGTTGCAAATTCAACTTGCTGTTTCAGTTTTTACCTCTTTTGCTTAAATTTTTTAATGTTCTGTTGATATAATTTATCATCTCTTGACTTAAATACTCCCTGCTTTGTAGGGAGACCGTAGGCAAGTCATAAATATCTGTGTTTCTAGCTATAAAAGTCATTGATTAGCCTAAAGCTATATTTAATGGCTTTAAATGTGGTAAAGAAAACATATTTACTAAGTACATTTTGATGTGTTAACTAAAAAGATAAATACGTTATTTTAAACTTTCATATACTTCCTATAGGAGTGTAAATTGGCATAAGTGCTTTGGAAAACCGACAGAATCTGCTAGAGTCAAAGATCTACATAAGCTACGGACCAGGAGGGATCCCTGGGTGGCGCAGCGGTTTGGCGCCTGCCTTTGGCCCAGGGCCTGATCTTGGAGACCCGGGATCGAATCCCACGTCGGGATCCCGGTGCATGGAGCCTGCTTCTCCCTCTGCCTGTGTGTCTGCCTCTCTCTCTCTCTCTGTGTGATTATAATAAGAATAATAATAAAAAGCTATGGACCAGGAGCCCCCACTACCGGGTATAAACTCCACAGAAACAATGCTTGTGTCCGCCAAGTGATGTGTATGAGAATGCCCATGGCAACTTTATTCTTAACAGCTCCAAACTGGAAACAACCCGATTGTCCATCAACGCTAGAATGACTAAGTGAATTGTGGAGTATTCATACAGAGAGAAAGAAGGAGCTTCTGCTATATGTAACAACATAGATAAATCAGGCAGGCATAATGTTGAAAAATTTGGACAAGGGCAGCCCGAATGATTCAGTGGTTTAGAGCTGCCTTCAGCCCAGGGCATGGTCCTGGAGTCCCGGGATCGAGTCCCACATCGGGCTCCCTGCATGGAGCCTGCTTCTCCCTCTGCCTGTGTCTCTGCCTCTCTCTCTCTCTCTCTCGAATAAACAAATAATTTTTTTAAAAGGTGCACACTGTATGTCTGTATATGTGAAGTGTAAAAACAGACGAACTAACCTATGACAATGGAAGAGAGAATAGCAGATTTTTCACAGGGTAGATATTGATTTGGGACGAGGCTCTTTCTGAGGTGCTGGAAATGTTTATATCTTGATTTTCATATATGTATGTATATATGTATGTGTGTGTATAATCATTTTGCAAGCAATTTTAATTTAAAAAAATCACATATACATTCAGCAAATCAACTTCAACATCCACAATAAAAGTTCATCTTAATAGTCATTCTAATGAATAAGGAACTAGCTGTGGAATGCCAGCAGAAACACAGATTCCATGCACACCTGGGCATACACATATACAATTCCCTGCATGCCTGGCCCTAAATTATTAATGGCTTGTTCAGCCTCATTGACCCTCATACTTGGAAGAGATTTTCTATGTCATTTAATTCAATGATTCATCTAAAGCTTGTCTGCATCCTTCCCCCTGGGTGGCCATCCTGTTTTTGTGAACAAAAGCCCTCTGGTGACTAGAATACTGTCCTGACCTCCGGAGGCTGACTTACTATCATCAGGAGCCCATCCCTGGGCAAAAATCTATCCTGTCTATTCATTAGTTTTACTTATAACCATTGGGGTCTTGCAGTCAAGTGGACAATGGATTGTGTTGTTGCTTCCCCTGAACACTGTACTTTATCTTGTGTATATATTCCCACTGAAAGCAGGCATATTTTCAGGGGTATTTGTCTTATTATTTCCCTCCCTTTTTAATTAATAACAGATATCATTCCACCAGGAACTGTGTTGTTTTACATGCATCTTCTAAATAGTGGGAAACTATTGGGAAACTTAGGGATGAAATGGGATAATGTGGATATATCATTTTGCTTGGATGTCACAGGATCCATTTACCCTCCCACTATCTAAAGCTGAACACCCCTGTTCTCCCAGTATTCAGCCTTTCCTGCTGTCAATACAATGATTCATAGGTCCACAGTCCATTCACTCATTCAACATACATTTATTGATCATCTCCGATGTGCCAGCAATGTTTTAGGGAGATAGTGATAAGCAAATAAGAGACATGTGGCATCTGCCTCCTTAGGCCTTCGCTGTACTAGGATTATTAATCAAATATGTACATAAATAAATGTAAAACATAAAAATGAAACTATGATGACTACTGCCAAGGAAAGGTACATGATGTTATATGAAAGCATCAAATAGGGAGTTGTCAGTCAGAGAAGACTTCTCTGGAGAAGCGATGACTGAGCAAAGGACAAATAAAATTTAAAATAAGCTAGGAAAGAAGGGAGAAATTTCATTTTAGGGAAAGGATATAGCATGAGCGAGGCCTTATGTCAGGAACCAAAAGGAAACATGCCACATTCAAAGAACAGAAAGAAGGTCAGTGTAGCTGCAGTTGAGAAAGCTAGGAGAGATGTAGTATGAGACGAGCCTAGAGGGGTAGGAAAGAATCATACCATTCAGGGGGGAAATGTTAGCTGGACATCAAATGCTTATAGAGGACATACATTGTAAAGTAGCAGATCAAACTAAAGAGAGAACAGATTTTGAGAGAGCACTGCTTAAATTAGTAATTTGAGGGATGGAAATGTTACATCAAGGAGCAGGGAGTGATCTAGGGAGGGGATGGAGTGGAGGTGGTTGTCAAAAATGAATCAAGGAACTGGCAGGCCAGATGTTGGGTGGGTCCTCTTATTGGACATTGAAATCACCCATGATTATGGCCAGGCTTGAGGTAGAAATGAAAACTATAACTCAGCGCCAGAGGCTTTGATAAATGTGGGGAAGTGACTTGGAGGTCACAAATAATTGAGAATTGGCCATGGTTGCCATGGTTCTATTAGAACTTGTATAATTTCTCTGTGGGGGAATTCTGTCTTCTAAAGGTTAATGCTGATGGCCATTGCAACTGAGCATGATTACAGTATTTATTAGTTTTATATAGACCTATAATCTTATGATTTAAGTACTTCTTAAACATATCAAAATTGGAGAAGATTTTCATGGGAGGAGAAGAAATAGAGAAAGTTAAGATAAAAGTCTAGGAAGGCCCTTGTGGTATCTCATGCCAAGCTAAGGTACTAAGGTTTCCTCTGCAGGAGCTGGCACATCTGCAAGCCCGCCATTGCTTTGTGTAACGTTGTGGTAACTATATCTTAGGAAGTGTCACTTGGAAATGGTGCACTAGACCGATTGGTGAAGGGAAGAAGACCAAAGGAGCACAACTGAGTCAGCTACAGTTGTCAGGGTGAAGGTTGTTTGGGGTTTGAATGAGATTAGTGGGCAAAAAAGGGAAGGAATGGGTGGTATAAAATATTTCAGAGGACTCAGTTACCAGCCAGGGAAGCAACCAAATACTGCAGTGACTGGGAGACAGAGAGAAAGCCATACCCAGAAACCAGAAAATCAGGAAGAAGTTCATTTGTGGAAGAATACACATTACATTTCTAGTTTTGGAGTGCATGACGGGGGAGTATCCAGGCAATTAAAATGTAGATGTTAAACTCGGGGGTGGGGGGGGAGGTAGACTGGAAAATCCCCCTGTGGTTAACCCTTAACTACAAATGCCCATCCTAGCATCCTGCTTTTTCTTTGCAGTCCACAGGAACTTCTCTTTTTTTCTACCTCCCTTCACTTCCCCTGACTTCTTTCATTAATTTCTAGTTGCTCACAGCTTACTTCTGAAGACAGTGTCTCCTCAGCTTTCTGCTTTATTGCTCTTTTCCTCTGCTTTATCATTTCCTAGAAAGCCTCCTCTTTCTTGCTTAGTTCCCCTCATCTGTGTCCCCACAGCCCTGATGGACTTGTCATGCTTGCCTCTTATCTATTTCCTCCCTCCGACTTTGGTCTTCAGAGGACAGGGACTCATTAAACATGTCCATGTATCTTTTCTTTTCTGGTTCAATAATAATTTGCTTAATGACTTGGCTAATTAACAGGTTTATTTTAAGGGTTTTACATTTTGAAGCCTTCATTTAAAGAAAAAAAAATGGGATGAAACAGTTCAAAACAAACCCATAATCCCAAATGTCACAGATGAATTGACAAAGTTTGGGAAGTTGTGTACGTTTTCCCTATAACAGTGGTTCTCTCTCTCATATGATGGTGGTCAAGTGGAACTTGGCTCTGCTTTATTTTGTCCCCTTTCCTAATGTACTCTCTGATGAGGTATATAGAAACCTAATCAGAAAAGCTACCTTTATTCTTGGAAATGGGGACAAACATCTCGTCTCTCTTGCTCCTCCTTTCACATATTTTTCTCTGAAAGTCTAATGAGATTTAAACCTTTAGTATAAACTACTGGAATATGCATTTTCCTTCAAATAAAACTGAATCTTTTAAATCCCAGATCTCCCCATTTCGGGAGAATACCTGAGTCCCTGATACCTCTCTCTGCATCTATACAGCATAATGTCACAGGAACCCCCTGATTAGAGGGCATGTCAGTGAATGATGCTACAGCTGGCTAGTACAGAGTGCAGAGGAAGAAGGGTGAGTTTAGAGGTTGGAAATGACATATATTTAGTGGATGCCGCTAGAAAAGGGAACCAGGATAGCTCAAATAGGCAGGAGGCAACACAAAAGAAGGTAGTGTTGAAAAAATCCAAGAGGAAAATTTGCAAATCTATAGGGACAAAAAGTAGATTCATAGTTGTCAGGGGCTGGAGTAGAGGGAGACTGGGGAGTGACTGTTAATGAGTACAAAGTCTTTTGGGGGGATGATGGAAATATTCTGAAGTTAGTGGTAATGGTTGCACAACTCTGTGGGCATATCAAAAACCACTACATTGTATTATTTAAAACAATAAAAGGAAAAAAAAAGGAAATCCAGGTTATTCAAACATGGAAAACTAATGAAGCACATGTAATACAGGAAAAGATGAAGACTGATTGAAAAGGCAATTGCCTATTTGGAATTTGGTGATTAGGAAGCCAATGGTGAGCTTGAAGAGAGTAGTTTCTGGGGAATAGCCACTCCCATCTCTTCTTCTCTCTGCCCCATAAATATATAATTTGTAAGGTTATTCCTTCACATACATTTATCTCTATTGGCAGAATGTCTGGTGATTTTGCAAGTTTAGGAATGTGTTTAGTTTACATAAGCTAAAGAGATATTTTAGATGAGTTTTAGGAATTATAATTATGTGTGCTCCTGCTCACTAGGACGTAGTATATGTGTCATTCTTCCTGTCTTTCTAAAATCAAATCTGTAGTGCAAAACCAGGTCAGTTCATGTCATCTTAATCTCAAACATAATTTCCAATGACCCTGAATGGAGCAGGCATTACCTTTGTTGAATTCTGATAATAACTTTTAGTGATGTAGCTATTTTGCAAGTTGTTCGCCCTGTCTTGTGTCAGTTCGTTGATGGAGTACTGCTGGCCTTATAACCCTATGTCAACCACATGTATTCAGTAGCATATTTACCTGGTTTGTAATTGAGGGTAATAAACCTTAATCTGAGCACCTCTTATGAGAATATTATATGAAAGTCCTGTGAAAACTATTAAGCAAATGTAAATACATTTTTAATTGATTATGTTGTAGAATTGAAGGGTCAGTTAACTCCTTTATTGCTTACTAGCACTAGACTGGTATAGGGCTAGCCTCCTTAAAGCCTTGTATGTATGATCACTGCCTTCACATCCATGTGAACCTTACTAAGTCCTAGCCTTGCTCAGTAGTAATTAGTTGAACTGAATAATGTTTAAATGGGAAAAATTTAGTGTCATACCATGACTGAATTCTCTATTGACTTCATTTTTTTTTTTTGTTAATTTATTTTATTCTGCTCTTCACTTAGGTTTCCCAAATGAGCCTGCTTCTGTCATTGCCCTCAGCACCATTAAGGAATGGCTGGCCACGAATCATCACGAGGTAGGAGGACCAACATAATTAGCAAACAGTTAAGATGGTGTCATTTGATCCTCAATTTCAAGAAAAAGCAGAAAAATATATCCATAAATATCAAGTAATTGTAGCCTTTAGCCAAAACTAGCTGACCATGCTTCATTGGGGTTACATGGGTGATTGAATATTTTCTTGTAATTAATTGACTGAAAGGGTTATGTTGATTGGTTTTGGTAGTACAGATAGGCAGAGTGATCAGATTGACTTAGTCATTATCTCATTTTTACATCCTTAGATAGTATGGGCTTTATGTGTAAAAAGAGGATGAATCCATCCTATAATTAAGATTAAGGGATTGTCCAGAGCTATTTTCCTTTAAGAGTTAAGTTATCCTTGTTGACAGAGGATTCCTGGTATATGCTAATTTTTTTGGTATCCTGAGGTGTCTTTATTTATAATTAATCATTTCTATAAAATAACTTCTGAGTGTGAGTTTAGAGTAGGCATGGATAATTGATAGCTAAATCTTCATGATCAGGATTTCTTATGAAAATAAATGCTTCTCTCAGACTTTCCATCATACCTCCTATTCTACTTATTTAATAAAATCTTTGGGATATGTTTAGTGATGAATAGGAGAATTACTCAAGTTAACAAAGCAACACAATGAACAGAGATTTAGAGGCTTAGATTTCAGAGTTTTGGCAACTAACCTGTTGTAACAACAAACAGGTTCATCTCAGATATTCATGTGAGTGCTGTAAAGAATTTTGTTCCACTGATGATAGACTGTGAATTTAGCTTTCTTCTTGAATAGTACATGGATTATTTGTAAATGTTTGGGTATGGAAACAGACTATGGAGTTTGCTATAAGATGGAAGTAGTTCTTGATGCCCTTGTGAGTTTAAAGAAACAGCAGTGTAATTTTCTGCTAATTGTTATAATTTCAACATTTCTTAAGTAGATACAGAAATTGTTCATCTCCAATGGGAATAAAGACCACATGACCAAACATATACATTTTGGTATTTGCTACACACACATACACACACACACACACACACACACACATAATGACTGTAATAACCTCAAAAAAAGCAGAATTTAAAAAAATAATTAAAATAGGCAGTTTACTAAAACATGTCTTTGACATATATTATTTTCAAAACAATCTCATGAAATGTCTAGGATAGGTATTGTTATCCTTATCCTCATCTAGAATCAAAAGGTTAAATGACATCCTCAGGACTTCAGAATCACAGAGCCAAGAGTTTGACTCTGTCCTCCTAACTCCCAACAGCCTCCTTGGAGGGATTCCAAGGCCAGGGGGAAAAGTTTAGTCTTTTTGAAAGTGGTATTTTTAACATATCTCTTGGTCACAGTAAAACCTCCTTACCTGGACCATCTGCTTAGCAAAACCATAGTGTTTCTTGAATAAAAGCTTATAACGGAGCTAGTACATGGGTGTAAGTCCATTATTTCCACTAAAATAATAATCCAAGGGCATCCTCTACTGATAGATTCACATGTGTCATGTGAGGGAAATATGCATATCCACCCAAAGATCATCAAGGAGATGATTATGAAGAACAAAAATGTTGGTTGCATTTATACCTCATTGACACATTCTACCGACGGATTTTCTCTAGTTAAACTATTCAGAAAGTAATTTTCTATAGAAATGTGCTAACTTGGTGTTTCCCACTTAATGGTTTGTATCCTGATTTCCTCATTAGCTTGCTCTATCTTTGAGTCTGTTTTTTTTTATTTCATATATTTTTATTCTCATTTCTTGAGTCTGTTGTATAAAATATAGGTATTTTGGATTGAAGAACACAATTCAGTTATTGCCATTGTGACTTTAAACATATCATGTACTAATTCTATTTTTAAAGATTTGTTTTTGTTTCAACCTCCATTGGCTAATGTAAACAAGTTAATTTGAACAAGTCAAGTTTTGCTTAATAAATGAATTATAAGTGGTAGGACATAGAGAAAAGCTATACAAATTTATTATCTTGCAGTATTTTTATTTATTTATTTGCTCTTTTAAAAAACAAAGTAAGTTAGGCACTTATGAAAGAATATCACTTCTCAGTCAATTGTCTCTTCACTGCAGTGTTATTTTGACATTTAAGTTATTTATTCATTAATTCACTCATTTGACAAATATTTACTGAATCCCACCAAACACCAGAAACTTTTCTAGATATGATGGACAGAACACCAAAAAACAGAGTCCTCTTCTTATGATATTCCTAGTCTAGGAAAAGAAACATCAACAAATAAAGAAAATAGTTCAAAGAGTATTTTGCAAAGTAAAACAGTGTAATTGGTTAATGAATTATTGGAGGATGTGGTTTTAGATCATATAGAGAGGGCTCTGCGGACATAATCTTGGAAAAAGGATTTGTAAGATGGGCAGCGGTAAGCCAAAACACAGAGAAGTCTTGAGGTAGAACATTCCACATACAGAAAGAGCAAGAGAACAACCCTGGTGGGAAAAAGAGTTTACTGTTTGCAATTAATGGTAAGAGAGACAGTGCAATTAGATTAGAGACATAAAAGAATGGCAGAAAACAAATTTAGACAAATATGTAGGGGTCAGATTGTGGAGTATTGTGGTTCATGGATAAATTTGGATTTTTATTCTAAAGGCAAGTTGTTGAGGGTTTGAGACAGGGAGTGGCATGATGAGATTCACCTTTAAAATGACAAAAGGTTGGAGAAGGGACTTAAGAGACCTCAGAATAGAAAAAGGAAGACGGATGAAGAGGATCCTGTAGTAAATTCAGGCAAGAGATGAGGATTCTTTGAAATATAGCAATGGTAGAAAAGGAGGAAACAGCATCAGGTTTGGAATATATTTTGACAATAGAACCAGCAGGACTTGGGGATTGTCTTAGAATAGGCTAGCTCATGCTGCAGTTACAAACAACTTACAAATCTTAGTGCCATAAAACAGCAAAGCTTTATTTTTTACTCATGCTATTTATATGTCTTGAGTCAGCAGAGGGCTCTGGCTTAGTCAGGAATCCAAGCTGACAGTCACTCTACCATGTGAAATATCATCTGTCACATGACCGGAAAAGATAGACAATCAAGTAATAGCTCTTAAATTCTTCTACAAAGGAATGATGTGTATAACTTTTTCTCACATTTCACTGTCCAGAGCAAGGCACCTAGGAAACAAGGAAATACAATTCTCTCATATTTTCAGAAGAGAGGCAACTAGATATCAACAAACAGTAATAATGTCTATCATAGTTGTAGATCAGATGTGACATATGGAGAAAATGGGAGAGTCAAAAATAATAGCTAGGCTTTTGACCTGATCCCATGAGTAAATATTGGTGCCCTTACTGAGAAACTTGGTAAAGGAATATGTATGTATGAGAAACAGAAAGAAAATAATAGTTAAGCCTGAGATGGTCTTAAATATACAGTGAAGCCTTCCAATAGAAAGTTGGTTACAAAAAAAAAAAAAAAAAGAAGAAGAAGAAGAAAGTTGGTTACAGGAGCCCAAAGCTCAGGAAAGAAGTCAGATGTAAAGACATGGTAAAATTGATAAGATTATCATAACATTAACAGGTTTGGGTCTTAGTTTGAGATTCGCTGCAAGAAATAGAAAAAACATTCAAGCTAAAGGAAGATAAATTGTATACATGAACTATATGAGAAAAAGTCTTGAAATTCAAGAGCCAGAACTAGAGTCTCATGAGTGACCAGAATTGCAAACTGTAAATAGAGCAAGAAGCGAGGGAGTTACTTCATTTTTATTCTCACCCAATCTCTCGCATATCTCTGTTTCATTGATGTTTTTTTCTTGCACATTATCTTCACTACCCATTCACCTGCTTAGTATGGCCCGATTATGACTGGGAATCACTCATGCATCAGGGAACCCTGCTCAAGGCAAAGCTGGGGTTGAGGTTGGTGGCCAAAGTTGCATCTTCTGGATCTTTCAGCTGGTTATGTTCCCTGAAATTTTCCTTTTAAAAAAATCGAGAATCCATGTAATGTGACCTCCATCAGTGGCCATACTTCTCTCATTCAGATAAGTATACAATTCAATCTTCATGATCTTTGACAATTGATAATTGATGTTGTTATGTGATTAGTGAGCCTTCACATTTTATCATTTACTTACCCTTCAACTTCTAAACCACCAGGAAGGACACTCTTTTTTTTTTTTTTTTTTTTTTTTACAATAGTTGATTTGATTCTATTTGATTACACAAATCACCCCCAACTTGTATGGCTGGACATTTCCACATCGAGAGGCTTCTCTAGAGTATTTGGGCCCAATAGATGTGACTAGGGAAAACATGTTGTGTCATCCACCATCGACTTATTTCATTTGCCCAAAGTCTGAATTGTAGGGATGCTGCTGTTGCCTCATATTTAGGGGGACTCAGGGACATGAGGGAGCCTAGCTGAACAAAGAATATGGTTGGCTCTGTCTGCAGCAGCTCTGGAGGAAGAGATAGAATGAAAAACAGGAGAATCCTCAAGAGGATATAATTGAGGCAGAAAAATGACTTACCAGGAGTAAGAAACATAATGACTTTTTATTGAAAAATTACAAAACAAAAAAGAATATTCACACTAAGACTTGAATTATTGTTCTCAGAAAGCCAGAGAGTTGAATTATCTTACAATACAGAAATACAAAGAAATGGAAATTGTGACAGAAGAGATAAGGCTTGTGGCAGAGAGACCTGGGAATTAAGTGTGAGGTAGGCAAGGGATGGAGATTACCCACTGGCTTTTTTGGCAAAATTAAGAATTAAGAACTTCTGAGTTCTGAAAATCAAATGAAAAGAATATCAGAGTTCACTGTAAAACAAATGGTAGCATGTGACATGATAACCTTTCCATAAGTACCCATTTTTCATAAGTAGAAACTTTATTACAGAGACAAGTGAGCAAAATCCGGGACTGTTATGGAAATGAGCAGCGGAAATGCAACTCAGACTCAAGTTGGGGTGGCTGCTCCGTGTTATCATCTGCAGTTTCATGCATTCCTCATTTTTCAGGCAGTCTAAAAATATCATTCTTTGTGAAATAGTGATTTTCCCCACACCACAGCTCTGAGGTTTCATTTCTGGAAGTTAGCCTAAGAAATGTCTCTTCTATTGTTCCACACCAGGGATTCATATGGCATCTGACTATTGGTCTCTAGGGCAATGTACATATTTGTAATTTTTTCTATAGAAAGCAGAAGAACAGGAAGTCTTTCTCCTCTAAAATCTACAAATGTCCTGATATTATATGAAATATTTCCCCATTATGGAGATCATGTTCAGTGATTTCAAATGCCCCAAAGAAGCAAGCATCCTGTAGCACAGAGTACCTGTGTTAAGTCTTCTGGGAAGTCATCTTTATGGGGGCATAAGGCATCTAAGATGAAGATTCTGAGATGGAAGATTGGTGAATTTTCTGAGTACTTTAAATGTGGAAACACTAAAGTGCTAATCAGGCCTTGGTTGTAGTATGGCCCAAATCTGAATACCCCTTACCTCCAACAATTATAAAGCATCAGAGAGATAGGCAGAAAGATAACATTCTAAAAAGCTCTAATTAAAACTGTGGCATGAGTAGACAGACATACAGAGGGGAAGCTGTGGTTCACCTAAGACCAGGCTCCGGCTGCCACTCTGCAGATCTTTGAAGATGGTATTTCCTAGGGATCTTTCTCATTCAACTACTCAGTGGAAAGTTCCTCATCTCCCACCTCATGCTGACAGCCCCCTCCTCCACAAGCAGACTCTTTTGTTCTGGGGTGGGAACAATTAAGCGGAGGAGTCTTTGGTTCGTCTTTGAAGGCCTTGAGTGGACACCTGATGTGACACAGACATCATTAGCAGGAAAGAACCCTAGCTCTGCATTTTCAAAACCAAAATCAGTTTTCTTCTCTGTAAGAGGAAGGTGAAAATCTTTCATTGCATGCAGAGTTTGGGTCTTTGCCTAACATATAATATTTTTTTTTACTGTGCTTTTAGCACAGATTGTTATTCAACATGTTAAATATCATCTACTTGTCGTTTAAATTGTTAATGCTGCGCCTTCTGAGGGAAACTTGACACCTGTGGTATTGCTGTTTTTCATTTTAAGTATTATGCCCAGAGATGTGGTAGGGCATCATGAGAGGCTGTGTGTATGTGGCAGTGTCCCATAAAGACAAATGGCCAACAAACATGTGGAAAGATAATCAGCATCATTAATCATCAGGGAAATACAATTCAAAACCACAACGAGAATCACCTCACACCTATCAGAATGGCTAAAATAAAAAAAAACATAAGAAAAACTGTTGGCAAGGATGTAGAAAAAAAAGAACCCTTGTACACTGTTGGTAGGAGTGTAAATTGGTGCAGCCACTGTGGAAAACAACATGGAGATTCCTCAAAAAATTAAAAATAGAATATCATATGATCCAATAATTCCACTACAGGGTATTTATCCAAAGAAAACAAAAACACTAATTTGAAAAGATATATGTACCTCTATGTCTATTCCAGCAGTACTTACAATTACCAAGATATGGAAGAGACCCAAGTGTCCATCACATCAATAGATAAATATATAAAGAAAATGTTTTATATGTATATATATATGTATATATATACACATATATATGTGTTTTATGTACCTATGTATATGTATACATAGGTATATGTATATAAAATTCATATATATATAGGAATATTACACAGCCATAAAAAGGATTAGATCTTGCCATCTGTGACAATATGATGGACCTAGAGAATTTATGCTAAGTGAAGTAAGTCAAACTGAGAAAGATAAATACCATATAATTTCATTCATATGTGGAATCTATGAAACAAAAATGAATAAACAAAAGGCAGAATCAGACCTATAAATACAGAGAACAAACTGATGGTTGCCAGACACAAGATGGGTGAAGGGGAGTGGGAGGTACAGGCTTCCCATTACAGAATCAATAAGTCACAAGAATAAAAGTTACAACATAGGAAATATTGCCAATGATATTATAACAGCATCTTATGATGGCAGATGGTAGCCAAACTTGTAACAAGCACAGCATAACATAAAGAGAAGTTGAATGACTGTTTTGTACACCGAAACCAATGTAACATTGTGTGTCAACAATAGTCAAATAAAACCATTTAAAAAATAAATAAGCAAAGAGTGTGTCATAAAAAAAACCCAGAAAACAAAAATTACTTTTCAGTACATATGTGGTGCCCTTTAGAAGTAAAGATACTGGTTTCTACTGAGTAGAAGCAGTCACACTGCCACCCTCCCCTACCTTCCAACATTCAGACAAACAGCCACAAAGTATTGAAAAAGGTAAACAGATTTGCCTACCCAGAAAACAGAATTGGGAATCCATTGATGAAATGCACTTTCAGCCTCTTGAAAGGTTCATATGCTATTTTCGTGCTAATTTGACAAGATAAGGGGCATGGCCACTTGTTTCCTCATTATGGATCACAAAGGAACCATCACACTTTAACATCTGGTGCCAAGACTATTTTTTCCCCTTCTTGGCAGAGGTCTTTGAATATATGCAGTGTTAAAAATTGTCACTTTTATTTCAGGATCACATTATGGACCACCAAAAAACCCCAGAGGCCTGCCTTATGTCACTGACACACAACGCCTTAGGGTCTTTCTTAAAATGAGGACTTAGGTAAAACATGAAATGATGCTTACATTTCTAATGAGAAAATTATATCCCTCACACCAAGTTTCAATGCCTGTGGTCGATTCTTTATAGAAATTCAAAGCACATAACACACTATCCTTCAGTTCTACACAACACAGAGGTGTGGTTAACATCCAGAGATCTGAAAGCAGCAAATGAAGTGCTTGGTGTTTTCTCTGGGGAATGTCTTTTTATGTCTATAAAACATAGTTTTAAGTATGTATGGTAGTCTTAGTTTTTGGTGTAATTTAATATTAAAATCTCTGTGTTTGGAAAAACAAATTCCATCTTAAAATATTCAGGTTCTGTATAAGAATATGGCTTTGGTAGTAACAATCATCCTCCTAATATGCTGCTATAAAAATGTATCCTTTGACTAGCCCAAGCATGATCCTCAGGTGGAAACCATGATGCTCATTGGCTGTGACATAATTGAAGAAAATTATTCCCAGACTTTGGACATGTACCATGCTCCTTTTTGCTCTTCGAGAACCCTGATGACTTGCAAACGGTTTGTTTTCTCTCTCTAATCTATTTATATTTCTGCCTTCCTGCCTCTCTTCTTTCCCTCCTTTCTTCCTCACCCATCTTCCCTTCCTCTCTTTCATACACACACATGCACACACACACACACACGCATGCACACTACATTCCCATTCTCAAATGGTCTTTACTGAGATTTGCCACAAGCAGTTACATCAGTGGTCAGAAGTTTTATCTCCTTACCTTATGAATCATTTTTTTTAATTTTTTTTTATTTATTTATGATAGTCACAGAGAGAGAGAGAGAGAGAGGCAGAGACACAGGCAGAGGGAGAAGCAGGCTCCATGCACCGGGAGCCCGACGTGGGATTCGATCCCGGGTCTCCAGGATCGCGCCCTGGGCCAAAGGCAGGTGCTAAACCGCTGCGCCACCCAGGGATCCCTTTACCTTATGAATCTTAATCCTCATTGTTAGAATGAAAGTCATGTCTCATGGAAACTTTTGCCTTTCTTGGTGGGAGTGTTCAAGTGCTAGGTGTCACAATAGGTCACCCCGCATTAGAGCTTGTCAGGTGGGCAAGTCCACTACCTCTCCATCCCTACACTGCTTTAGCATCTATTCACAACAGACTTGCCCAAGTTCTTAGAGTAGAAATCAGAGACCCTTGCTATTGCCTTCATGACCACTTTCCCATCAATAAGAACCAAAATATATGGGACAGTATACACTCTGCTGCTTTAGTTAGTGAGCCCACTTCAAGTTAGCCAGTTTGCCTAAGGTACAGAGGGCTTTCATCAAAATATTTTAGGCATTGAGATAATGTTGCCCAGGTATCCTTTTCCCTGGTCTTATTTTGTGTAGAGAGTTCTGTAAGGTATAATTATTTTTTTTCTGCCAGCAGGGGATGTCTAGACAATTAAGGTCCCGGGGTACCCTACTGATACCAACCTACAGTCATATGTATTTCAGGGTGGCTTGTTGACTTCTGTACTGACATATAGTCAACATATGTCCTCCTCTGCCAGCCGTCCTTTACCCAGCACAGTGTCCATTATGATCACATTATTTTCAGATAAATATACTCTGTCTTGAGGGAGTTGTTTAAACAGGTGTGAAAAATTCATATGTATACTGCTGCTAGGTCTGGGGAGTCTAGAAATAATTCTAGGAGATGTAGAGTAAGTTTGTGAAATAGCTAAAGAGAGAAGGGAAAGCAATATTTTTCTGACTTCTGATGTGTCCCGTGACCTATATTTGGGACACATACTATTACATATTTCTGTAACACATACTATTATATCTTCAGAAAACTTTTTTCAAGTAGGTATTTCAATCTTCAATTTTGTATGTGTGGTGTTGAAGTTCAAGGAAAAGGAAATTCCTGAAGTCAACTAATTGGGCATTTTCACGTTCTTATAATCCTGTTTCTGTGGTCAGTGGTGATTAGTCCAAAATTTGACATCTTACCCAAACTTAGCCATTTGAAGTACATTTGTAGGCATGGAACCCAAAGTAGGCTGATTAGCATCCTTCCCTGGGACACTTTTGCAAGCTAGAGTTGGATAAGGAAAATTAGGGCCACTTTGGTGTTCATATTGAGAGATTTGGGGCATAGAAGCCCATAGTGGCCATGTTATCTGCAATCTTGTGGGGGAGGGAGGGCTCTGCTTTAGCAGGATATTTTGATGAAGATGTCACTGATTGTTGGGCAGTTAGCAAAGTTGTAAAGCCTGTTCTGCTGGCTTGAGGGAAGAATCAAAATTAAGGCAAACTATAGTATATTTTAGCAAAACAGAATGACCTCCCATTTTTAGTTTTAATGGTTCAAGCTAATAATTCTCAACTAGAGAGGGTTGTGAATCATTTGGAAGGTGTTTCCTTGCCCAAACTATGTATTTTAAGTAGTTCTCTTTCAGAGAACCATGCCATGTTGAAGCACTGCTTTTGATGGTACTATTCTAAGTTCTTCAAATATGTTCGTTGGGTTGGAAAAAATAATTTACAGTTACTGTTCTTTTTTTTAATAATAAATTTATTTTTTATTGGTGTTCAGTTTGCCAACATACAGAATAACACCCAGTGCTCATCCCGCCAAGTGCCCCCCTCAGTGCCCGTCACCCAGTCACCCCACCCCCCAACCTCCTCCCCTTCCACCACCTCTAGTTCGTTTCCCAGAGTTAGGATTCTTCATGTTCTGTCTCCCTTTCTGATATTTCCTACCCATTTCTTCTCTTTTCTTTCCCTTCTATTCCCTTTCACTATTATTTATATTCCCCAAATAAATGAGACCATATAATGTTTGTCCTTCTCCAATTGACTTATTTCACTCAGCATAATACCCTCCAGTTCCATCCACATTGAAGCAAATGGTGGGTATTTGTCGTTTCTAATGTCTGAGGAATATTCCATTGTATATATAGGCAACATCTTCTTTATCCATTCATCTTTCGATGGACACCGAGGCTCCTTCCACAGTTTGGCTATTGTGGGCATTGCTGATAGAAACATCGGGGTGCAGGTGTCCCGGTGTTTCATTGCATCTGCATCTTTGGGGTAAATCCCCAACAGTGCAATTGCTGGGTCGTAGGGCAGGTCTATTTTTAACTCTTTGAGGAACCTCCACACAGTTTTCCAGAGTGGCTGCACCAGTTCACATTCCCACCAACAGTGTAAGAGGGTTCCCCTTTCTCCGCATCCTCTCCAACATTTGTTGTTTCCTGCCTTGTTAATTTTCCCCATTCTCCTGGTGTGAGGTGGTATCTCATTGTGGTTTTGATTTGTATTTCTGTTCTTAATAGTAAAATGAATAATAACTCTTCTAAAAATCTATTACTAAAGTGAGTAATATGTCTTTCAAAAACATTGAAAATATGTTTCAATACATATTTACATGCAGGAGCAAATCAAAATTTTATTTATTTATTAATTAATTAAGTAATGGCTATATCTTATATTTCTTTTTTTAAAAGATTTTAATTATTTATTCATGAGAGTCACAGAGTGGCAGAGACTTAGGCAGAGGGAGAAGCAGGCTTCCTGCAGGAGGCCTGATGTGGGACTCAATCCCAGGACCCCAGTATCACGACCTGAGCCAAAGGCAGATGCTCAGCCTATGAACCACCCTGGTGCCCCTTATATTACTAATTCTTCATTCTAACCTGAAGGTAGGAAATATGTAAGTTTTAATGGAGCCAGTACTGAATAAAAGCCAAGAATGAGTAGCACAAAATAGTTGTTTAAAAGAGAATGGATCCCTTTGCAAAGTACAGCTTAGAAGTCTGTGAGATTATGGGACAACTTTTAAGCCTATAGGATTGTTTTAGTGAGGCCACAGTGTAACAGTAGCTCACATCCTCTCCCATGCATCCAAAATGGGAATTATGCCTGGAAGCTGGGTGGGAATTGGCAGGGTATAGTTCACCACTGCCTATTATTATCCCAAAGAGGAAGCTTAATGTGAAGATTATAACATTGAGTTAAAAGTCAGAAAATTTGGTCTGTAATCAGCTTCTTTCACTCTCTTTTATAACCTTGGACAATTAGCTCCATAGACCATGGGTCTTCCAGCTCTAGAATCCATCACCATAGGGTGTTGTCTTCTGGAGCAACCCCACTGATGCAGCGAGTTAACCTTTGCCAGGGGTCATCATAGCACAATCAGACCAATAGAAAGCTTTGTTCTAGGCCTTCCAGGTGACATACTAGAGATCAAGCAGTATTTGCATATGCTGCCTTGATGTCTTTAAGATGGTCCCCAACTTTCATAGGGGTATATCCTTAAAGTAAACATTAACAACCTTAACCCATTTAGTATAAAAGCAGAAGGGCCCGTCTTGCTTTTTTTTTTTTGTAAATGATTTGGATTATATGGTGGTTTCAAAATAACCAACATTTAAAACTTCTTAGGAAATTAAATCTGTTGATTATCCAAAAGATATGACATTTTTATAAATAGAAAATAAACCTCTGATCATGTGGTTGGATCCAGATCAGACACAGGGATAAAATGAATCTGAGAGGTCTACTGAAGGATGTTCTATAGCTGAAAGCATGTGCCTTCCTTCTTGCCAGGTAGGGAGTGAAAAAAAAAAAAGCCTTTGTCTTGTCCTCCACTTCAATTGAGTAGGATGCAAGTGCTGCTTTGATTGAATGGAAAATCAGTAGTCCTGCCATTGCCACCTAGCTCAACTCAGGCAAGAACAAAATAAGTACTTTCTCATCCTAGTGGAATTAAATGATTTGCCTGTAACTGTAAAAGGCAATGTTCTGAGCCAGGCCTCTGTTTTGGATGGAAGCTATGGCCAGAGTGTAGTAGCCTTTTTCCCTGTTTCTCCTAATGTATTTGGGCATAGAGGTGTATTTGGCCTCTATGCTCAGTTTTCAACATAGGGACATTTTAAGAAGCTTAGAGAATAATTTTGCCCTTGTAAAATTTTCACTTTATGAGCCGACTTTCGAGGATAATAATAACTCAACTTCATTTATTTAGCAACATAAACATTGGCTATCTCTAACCAGCAGATATTCCCATAGTCTGAGATGTTTTCTTGCATTGTTATAGACAAGAGTTTCTCTAATGATTCACGCATTGTTGAGTTGATGCATGAGACACTGGCCTGGGGATTAAGGAGACTGTAGGAGATGTTACAACCATTCTATGACTATTGCTTATCTGTAAAATAAGGAGAAATATCACCTGGGAAATGATTGAATCAGAAACAGAGCCATACCTTAAATCTACTGCATTGAGATATCAGAGAGAACAAGAGCTTATATTTTAAACATTTCTCCAGCAAGTGGTTGAGGATGATTAGATCAGTTACCCTCAAGGATCTTTTCCAGGTATATCATCCTAAGGTTCAAGCTCATATTTATTCTCTTCAATATGGGAAAGGACTAACCAAGTGAGAACTCTAAGAGTAAATCCCCCCTCTTAACTGGCATATAATCAGCTTCCAAAAAAATTGGATGAAGAGCCTTGTAGGGGTGTCCTTGCCTAGGAGGTGCCATGGTGGTCATCAAAGCCTTCCTACTATTGAGCATTTGTTTCTTCACCTCCATAATCCCTTTTGATACAGGTAAATAAATGAGTTTGATGATGTCTACATACAAAATGTCACCTCAACTCACATGAGATATCCAGGGGAGTTGCTAGTCAGTCTTCTATGGTACCCTGTAATAGGTAGGGGCCTTTTGTTCTCTTTTAGAAAGGATTTTAATATATTTCCAATGTCCTATTTGTAGTAATCATTGTCTCTGGATATATGCTCAGATGCATCTATGCAGAAGATATATTTAATAAATTAGTAAAAGTCATCAGCATCTACAACTGAATCATTACTTGAGTAATTATTGTAGTCAGATTATAAAAGAAGTTTACTCTTTTGGATCTTCTGGAATCATACTAGTTCCTGAAAACTCTTTGAGAAATAAAGTACTCAGTAACATGAAGCAAATTAGTTCTCTTTCGGGATGAGGGCACGATTTAGCATGGCTGCAAGAGATGATTTTCTGATTAGGATCCTGTTTTCCTTCATGGGAGCCTGTTTACACCACCATTTGTGGATTGGCCCCTGGATATGCAGATACCTGCCACCCACAATGTTTCCAGAATCTCTCACCACTGACAATATTAACTTTCTTCAAGGAATTGGTACCACTATGCTAAAATTTATTGCTGAAAGTACTAGCAACCTTAATATCTTCTGCTGTCAGGAATTTTACTCTGAAAACAATTAGAGCATGATGGGCTATGTGTTTGACAGTCCAAATTGAGCTACAAATGACCTGCCTGTGCTTCAGCTAAGCACAGGGCAACTTAGGAATGTATTAAGTTGAGTAATCATCTCATATGTTTTTCCCCTGGGTTCAGTGACATCTACAAAGTTCATTTTTTAAAAGAAGTTTTCCTCTTTACAAATTTAAACTCAAGGGAAATAGAATCCATATGTTCCTGATTCATTTGCACTAACTCATCAAAATGTTCTTTTCTTTATAAGTTATTGGATGTCTACAGAGGATTTTGACTGCTTTTTTATAAGTTCTTTTAAGCCTTTCTGTCTAGAGGCAGGAAATGGCCATTTGCCAGCAGTGAATGAACCCCTCAAAGAGTCACGTTCTGCTCAGGAGGCAAAGGAAAAAGAAAATTCATATTTCCTACTTTCTAAGTACGGTCAGCAAATGGTTTTCCTTAGAGGGCAGGAATAAATGTATACTCTGGAATGTATTAGTAGATTTATTAAAGAGATTCCATGAGGTGGCCGCAGCAGGGATGGGATTTTAGTCACCTTATTCACCAATACCTTACCTGTAAAACTCTTAGAGCAGTCGGTTTACCCAGCAGCAGAGAGCTTTGAACTAAGGGAAATCTGAAACATTGACAGTATGCATAGCAGAGGTGATTGGTGTGTGTGTGTGTGTGTGTGTGTGTATGTGTGTGTGTGACAGAGAGATTAATTTATTCAAATTGTTCTACACTGCATTTTGTATTTCTATATATTAAATTCAACAGGGCAACTTTTGAAGATCCAAAAATCATGTGGCATACTGCTCTATTACAAATAAAAGCAAACTTCTCTTTGACCTATACTATAGGTCACGTTTGAATATGAGTGCTATCTTTGTGTCAGCATCTCACTTGGATGACCTCATTTAATTAATACAATAATCCCATGAGGTAGTCACTGTATTCATTCCCATTTTATGAATGAGGAAAATAAGACTTAGAAATATTAAGTAAATACAATTTTAAAGACCACACAGCAAATAAATGGCAAAGTTGGAATTTTAACTCAGGATTCCAAGTTCATAACCATGATCTTTCAAAGCGTCCTATATTTTCCCCTTAATGATACGAAGAGAATACTATATCAGAGATCTCTTTCCAATGCTTACAAATAACACTACAGCCTAACTCAGATTTTTTTGTGTCCTGATTCCATGGTGTCTCCCATGCTGTTGCTTACATGCCTTATATACAGTCGCTTATTAATTTTTTTGTGAAACCCAAGATATTTTATGAATTCAAGGGTCTATAGTTCAGCCAACTTTTGTTTTCTTGCCCTCAGGACAATGTCAGGTCCAAACTCATTGCAAGTTCAATGAGGGATTCCTTTACTTATCTCTGTCATATCTGTTCAAATATTGCATCTTTGATGATATTTTCCTCCCTTCTCCATGTAGACCTATGAGTATCACTGCTTTCAATGTGGTTGTGTACTTACCTGTTAGCTTTCTCACTGACTTGAGGACAGGGAATGTGTAATTTCACCCAGAAGGTTTTGTGTTTTGCATGTGTCCTGTGTGTGCATGTGTACGTATGTGTGTGTATGTATTTGTGTGTGTATTGTCTGTGTCATGTGTATGTATTTTTGTATATGAATTTGTGTGTGTCTCTGTGTGTATATTTTGTGTTTGTGTGTGTAATTCATCGGGCTAGGAAAATAGAAAGGCTTAATAAGAATGAATTGACTGAATTAATGTCTTACATTGTTTCTTACATGATGGAACTGAGCATGCATGAAGCCAGTACATCTGCCTCATACAGACCTTTTTGGTGTCAAATTTTGAGTGTGTGAAGTCGGTTTTTGTATTTCAGTAGATTCCAAATTAAGATTCAAGCCCTGAGCTCCATCCCCAACACCAAATAAGTGCAGGCTAGAAACCAGCCCTAGTCTGCAGAGCTCCAGCCAGGTCCCAGATGTGACCCAGAACTGGGGGAAATTTTTTTCCTTTATCCATGGATGGATGGCTGTGTGCTGGGCTTAGACCACTTTTAAGTATTATCTAAAATGAGAAGCTTATTCTGGGGACAAATTAGAGACAATGAATATTCCTGGCAGTTCATCTTGCCTGAGTTTTGACCTGTTGATCTATAGCTGGTCTGTACAATGCTTACCCTCTGCATACCTGGCCTTTTCTTTCCTTGAAGAGGCTCCTGTAATTTTAACCATAAAGGAGACTTGGTCTTTAGGTAGCCACATGAACTTTTTTTTTTTTCAATCAATCTACTTTTCTTTCTTTATTTTTAAGGATTTATTTATTTATTTTAGAGGGAAAGAGAATGCAAACAGGGGAGGGGCAGTCGGAGAGGAAGAGAGAGAAACAATCCTCAAGCAGACTCCCTGCTGAGCGGAGCCTGATGCAGGGCTGGATCCTTGGACCCTGAGATCATGACCTGAGCTGAAATCAAGAGCCAGATGCTAAACCGATTGAGCCAACCGCCCCTCAATCCACTTCTAAATTATTATTATTTTTAACTTCCCTGACAGGATCAATATTTCCATTTCCAGTTCTAAAGTCTGAGGATAACATTTTTAAAGTGTTGTGTATTTCTATACATAATCCCTTTCAGAAAGGAAAATATGTTCTTTGGAAAACTTTGGTCATGTGGTTTCATGTGTAATTATTTCAAAAGCATCTCAGTCTTGATTAACTTATTTTGCAAATATTCTATAGCTGATATGTCTCAGGTCTTGCACATCATCTATACAAAGATGGTCAATGTGTACTACTTGTCCTTACACTCTGTTGGAAGAAACAACACATACAGTTATCACACAAAAAAGTAGCGAATGCCAGGACAAATGGTGCTCAGAACACTGTGTTTGCTAGGTGGAGGAAACGGACAGGAAGACCCTGGATGTTTCCCGATTTAAAAGGACAGGTACACTGGAGCCTGTAAGCTCCTGCCAGGGCTTCCATTTCCCTGGGAGTAGAATCCAAATACCTCCCCTACAAGTGGGCCCTTGACTGCTGGTCACAGACTCTTAAGAAGTCTCAGGGAGTTTGTGAATTTAGAGAAGGAAATATAATTATTTTCATTAAACTGCAATTGCAATTTAGCACTCACTCCTTTCCACCACGACTACAGCCACAAACCACAGCGGTATCAGCAGTTTCTGTGACCTTGTCATCCATAGAAATCAGATATTTCCTGTCACATTATATTTGTAGAGACCACAAAAACACTACTGATGCTCACTGTAACTTCAAATCATCACTAGATCTTGTTTTAACGTGTCAATGAAGAAGCACACATGTTACCATAGCACACACTAATTCCATGTAATTGTTATCTCAATAAAATTATATCCTTCATAATCTTTTACATTTTTATTTATTTAAAAACCTGCTACATATTCCAAGAAGGATCTAGAGGTTCCCCTGCTAAGTGAGTCTGTGACACCGAAGAAAGTTCTCTCTGGTGGCACCCAGACAGTTTCTCCCTTGTTCACTCACTTCAGTCTCACTGACCCTTTCTTTGAACCCACTCAGCATGCTCACACCTCAGGCCACCACTGCATAGGTGCAGAGATGACAAACTGCCTAGATGGACAAATGTTTAAACAGACTGACAGCCATGTAGGCGGTATCCATTGGCCTTCCTGCTCTCCTGTGACTCATTAGCAGGGATAAGGCAAGCTCAGTGTGACTATTTTTAAAGAGTAGAAAATACAATTTGAAAAATTCATTGATCCTCACAGATACCCCTGAAAAATGCTAATGGAGCAGTTTGCCTAGCTGTATCTCCTTGCTTGGCCCTGCTGCCCCTATTTTATCCAGTAAAGATGGGCAGACATTATTGGCATAATGTGAATGTACAAACTATCAAGAGTCTAGACGTTAATATAGCTGGTGACAGACATTCTTTTCAGTGACACCCACGATAAAATGAGACTCTCTGGAGAACTTGTATCACACAATTCTGGATGCCTGAAGAGCAAGCTTTATGAGGGGGAAAAGAGGTAATGGGTTCATTGCTGCCAGAATGCAGTGTCCTGACACGCAGTTTGAGGTGTCTGAATCTGACATTTAATAGCTGAGATGATAGTGGCCAAATACTCCTTGAGGTCAAATTCATGCAGAGTTCCTGAAAAGGTGAGAAATCGCTGAGATCTGTAATGACAAAGCTGATGAGAAGATTGATGAAATGGTGGTGGCGACAGGAAGAGCCTCCAGAATAGCTTGCAAATGACTTATCCCCGTGACAGCAGAGCTAGCTGACAATAGCGGAGTGCTAATTAAATACCAACTACTGGGAAAATACTGTAAATTTCTTCCGGCTCTGTGTTGGCAATTTCATACTTCTGAGCAGAGGCTGAGATATTTTCCAATAATTCTGCTTTTTTAGACCTAAACGTTATCTGTTTCCATTCCTTTTACTCCTTTTCCTCAGTCTCTAGTGTGTTTGATTTGAAAACAAAAATGAGATGAGGGGAGAAGAAAGCAGAGTAGGGACTGGAAACAGGAGAAAGAAGGAGAGTTGGCAGGATGAAAGAGGCTTCCATGTGTTCTAATAACATTGTATGAGAAATATTTCCATTCCTTTCTAGTTTGTGGCTAATTAGAATAATATAAAAGCTACCATTTGTTAAGAACCTATCACAAGCTTGTCTTTGAAGTGCTTTATATGGAATAAGAGTTAGCATTTATTATTTACCATGTGCCAGACAGCCAGACACTGTGTGACCACTACCTGTCAGGGTGTGGGGATATTTTTCCCCATTTACTTGTAATAAATAAGGAAACTGAGGCAGATAGAAATTTAAAGTCTCATTTGAAATATGTTGTCTCATCATTGTAGTGAGTATGAGATTTTCCATGAACAATTTTTGAAAGGTCTTTCATGTGGAAGCAGTTTATATGAATTATAGTTTGCTAGGAAATACAATTAACACAATTTAAGGAAAACTCTTAAGTGCATAAGCATTGAATTCAGATTAATTCTTAGCTCCAGTTAAGAAAGAGAAAGAGATGGAGGCTTACCCCTAAAATCAGTGAAGTGTCAAGTAATGTCAATTTGGAAAGCAATTAAAATGGGCTGGAAGAGTTAAGCATTCTGTACTTAGAGAAGCTTGATGTCCTTTTGCCTCCTTTCTGGTTTGCACTAGGTTGAACAGGGAAACTCTTAGAGTCAGGGATTAAAGACTGTGGGGATAAGGAGTAGAAATGAGGTCAGTATTCACAATAGTTCCATTATCTGAACAACCTCTACCTGATTGCCCAGGGCTAATGTGCAAAGGCTTCTGAGGCAAAGTTGAGAAGCTTGGAATTGTGTACAACACAGATGAGGCTACTCTGTTGGAGATAGGGAAAGTGATGAGTTAGGAAGAAGCATCCCAATCCATTTTATCAAATTAAGTGAGGATTGGAAAAAGGTTACAATAGTAGAATGATTAGTGACACAGTAGGTGAATATTTCTTTAAACAGCTTGTTAGATAGTAATGATCTATCTTGTCAGTTAACATAGATTACATTTGGTGGTATAAAGAAGTTTTATGGGTAAAACCCAAATTGAGTAGGGAATAAATCAAGTCCCATATGAATCTCAGGAGAAAAACTTATCTTGTAATTTTGTGAAGTGTTTAGATTGGGGGAAATATTCACAGGAAGTAGGCATGGTGCGAAGACCTTTTCTGAAATATTGGAATGATACTTTCTGGAATGTGTTAGAGAGCTGATGATCTGAAATTCATATAACAATAATTGCATGAGAGGGGTATTCATCCCCTTTTGTCTTTTTTGGCGCACAGGCTGTTAACAATGCCTAGCATCATGCTGCATACCAAGGCAAATTAACTTAGGTGTCCTCCCTGTTCTTAAGATTTAAGGTGACCTTGGAGCTTCAGATTTCCCTCTAATAAGAAAGACCTACAGCTTCCATGACAGTTGAAGCTGTGCAAAGATGAGAACAAATTCAACAGAGGAACTGAAAGGTGTCACTGCGCCTACCACATTCTAAGTCTCTCTATGGCACTTTTGGAAATCAGGTGGTTACCTCCCATACTATGTACCCTAAAAAAAAAGTACACACAAAAAAAAACAAAATGAAACAAACAAAAAACTAAACACATGTGTTCAAAAAACCAAGTCAGGGCTTAGATAAACTCTGATAAAATTCCTTGTTTTTAGTTTCTTGAATTGAATACCATGGCCTGGGTCTTAACAATATCCACATGCCCATCTTCTACTAGCTCTTGATGATGGAATTGGAAGACTTGCCATGGGCCAAACATAGATCTCATTGGAGTTCATCACACTGGAGCCACAGCCCCCAAATTCAGACAGCCTTTCATTCTGTTCCTCTTCAGATACATTTAATGGCAAGTGGGTGTTTAAACCACAGGGAAGGGACAGTAAGAACAAATATATAATTAGACATGTTTCCCAGCTGTGTGCTTTGTAGATAGGCCTGTGGATTTTCTCCTGGGTGACTTGCCCTAATAGCCTTAGCAGCTTCCCCCAGTGGAGAAAAAGGCTGAATGTGATCCACAAACTTGAAGTTTGAGTGAGGAATTGTCCATCTGCAAGAATAGTTATAACTATAATTACCAGTGTGTTGTTGTTTTTCTTTTTCTTTCTTTCTTTCTTTCTTTCTTTCTTTCTTTCTTTCTTTCTTTCTTTCTTCTTTCTTCTTTCTTCTTCTTTTCTTTCTCCAATTTGCCTTCTTGTTTCTCAGTAAGCATGGCAGGGATTTCCATTAATAATAAAGACATTCTGGAGATGTAGAATTAGGAACTGGTTGACTTTAGTTAATTGGCATATTATTGTATTCCCATAAATTCTGTCTGGGACTGCTGTGAGTAGATTTAAAGCTGCTAGGAAGAAATAAAATATACAGCCCTTTACAATGAAGTTGTTTTAAGCTTGGAGCCTTTTTTTTAAGTGACTTTGGAGCTGGGTAAATATTAACTTGAGGATTTTATTTTGGAGAATGCTAAAATAATAGGCCCAAGAGTTTCTGGTGAGTTCCTATAAACTGTCATTGGAGCTAGGGGACGCAGAATTTTGAATTGTATAAAAATGAGAATGACCGTAGGACACACATTCACTTCCTGCTATTTCTTGAGTAGTCCATCCACATCATTACATTCTCCAAGCAAACCAAAATTATTGATGAAAATAAAAATCAACAGTATACATAATTAGGATATGCTAATTGCAGGATTTTAAAGAAACTAACAAAGCTCAAAATAAATAGCATTCTCATTTTACAAACAGTGATAACAATGATTAAATGGAGATTTTCTTTGTTGTGCTATCTACACTGAATTTTAAGTGAAGGTAGAAGGAGCCAAGTAATTTTCTATGCAATTCATAAGTGTGGTTTTATTTGGCAATGGCTTTAGGCCATGGGTCCTTTAGTATAAAAAAGAACACCAGAATGGGGTCAGAAGGTTTACTAACTGGAGGCCTTTGGCAAATTGCTAAAGATCTCTGAGTCCTAGTTTGTCGATCTTTAAAGAGAGGAAGATTATGTGCAACTGACAAGGAGGTTGAAAAGGGCCCAGATTCAAATGAGGCAAGCAGGAGGTTGAAGATGTGCCATTTAAGGAGGAACTCTCAGGTGCCAATTCCGCAATTGTATGACTCTGAGGGTGAACATCTCCTTAAATTCTACACCCTAGGTGTCCCCCTCACCTCACCTCAAGAGTTCTGGAACTCTTAAAGAGATAGGATGCAGAAAACTCTGTTGCAGTACATGAATCATATTGAAGCTCAAGAAGTGTTTTTCCCTGTTTATCCTGTCTGTCTCATAGGTATCTTTTGAGAAATACATAAGAGAAAGCATATGAGTGTGCTTGAGATATGCTATACAAATGTTAGCTGTGCTAAATCACTATTACAGTGATGAGTTGTATTACTATCATCATTAGCAAAGATGTGTGTGTGTGGGAATGTATATATGCATATGTACAATAGATATTAAAGTTTGTGAAAAAGTTTAAATGAGAAAATGTATTTTAATTAACATGTTGATGAAAATTCTTTTTTTCTAAAGATTTATTTATTTATTTATTTATTTACTTATTTATTTATTTATTTCCTTGAGAGAGAGAAAGAGGGAGATAGTGCCAGTGTGCAACCATGGTGGAGAAGAGCAGAGGGAAGGGCAGAGGAAAAGGGAGAGAAAGAATCTCAAGCAGATTCCTCATTGAGCATGGAGCCCGATGCAGGGCTGCTTCTCCCTACCTGAGATCATAACCTGAGCTGAAACCAAGAGTCAGTTGTTTAACACACTGAGCCACCCAGACATCTGGAGGATAACTCTTTAAGGTAGTATTGGAACTATTTCTGAGTACAAATTAAGGATTAACTCAGTAGGGATGGTATTCTCTTGCCTTATTTAATTTGTCTACAGGTCTCAGTCTACCTGAGCATATATGTCTACATGAGCATATAATCACTTTGTACCAGAAAATAGGAGTCATTGGAAAAAAAAAATCAGGACTGAACATAGTTCTTGACTCAAAGAATGTAGTCTGCCTGCTGGTGACTGGTGTTAGCAGTCTGCTTGATGGAGGAGAAAAATTTGGAGGGTTGCAGCGGAACTTGGGGAAGGTAGATGAGCAGGTGATTGACAGGACTACATTCTTACCACTGAAACAGGGATTCATCTGGGTGAGAGTCCCAATAAAAATCAACCATCTATGACAACCTCTCGGTTGGCCTTAAGCCCTCTTTGAAGGATTATTAAAGAACTGCCTAACTTCATATGAATTAAAAGCTAAATTTATTCAGAGCAAAGAAAGATTTTTGCTGAGGGAAGGATGTTGCCTAGTGTTTCATCACATGAGTGGTGGCAGATAATTTGGGTCGAGTTCAAACACAATGTACTTTTCAAAAGTAAATCTGCAAGGAAAAGCTGAATTTTTAGTCATCTTAATTTTGGCAATTTAATGCTTTATTCTGAACCTGTAGTCAAGTTCAGTGGCTCAAGGATACTGTTGGAAGTGACATGTCTGGGTCAGGCAAAGTGGGGATTTAGGACACATTTGGCTGTTGTCTTCCTTTGTGCAGGCAGAGTTGTTTTCTCACTGTGTTTCTGTGTACCAGCAGGAAAGAAAGCTGTGCAAACATTTGTGTTTGTGTTACTCAGAACTCATCTCAGGCTGTGCTGCAGTCGTTAGCACACTGGAAAAGCAGGGAGCTTTTGATGAGTCACTAATAACTGGTTTCTTGGGACTGCTTACTTAACATATACAAGCAAACTGAGATTTCTGCTCTGGTTTAGAACTGATTGGAGAATGGAAACCTGCCCATGTCTCTGTATAGTACTGTGGATAAGATTTATCTTCATTCTTTTCCATGGAGATATGGTTTCCATACCAGATGGATGGATGGATAGATATCATCTACAGCTTAGTATAATAGTAGCTAACATATACTGAGCATGTGTGATGTTGCCAAGCCCTATTCTAGTCTCTTTATCCCAGCATCTCACAGATCTAGAAACTGAGGCAGCTAAGCAACAAGATCAAGCCGGTAAATATCACTTCAGTATATTTTACAACCGGCAGCCTTGACCTAGGCTTGTACTCCTTCTGATACAATAACTTTGAAATCCTCTGCATGTGTGCACATACATATTTGCTTTTGAAGAACTAAGAAGAGATTCTACCTTGAAGAGAATATGTTTGTATTGAAGCCATTCCTTTCTTTGTTGGGTTTTAAAGGTGAGAGTAGCTTAAATAAAATCACCAGGTTTGCCAGAATCTCAGATTTGATGCTTCTTCCTAGGGAAGATGTGGAGACCGGGTCTCCCAAATGCCAGCCTTTCCAGGGACCCAGCCAGGCAGGTGTGTGAGTGAAGTAAGCTGGGCAATGTCTCCACTAAACTTCAAGAATCTCTTTGATTTGGTTCCAGATACTCACTGCCATGCAGGATTAGCCAAGTTGACCTTATTGTCTAATTTTTCTGAATATATGAGGACAGATATTGAGATTTTTTTAAAAAATCAATTTTACAGATATTGAAAACTAATTTGAAAACTTAAAAAACAAACAACATAAACCATTCCAAACATATCTGTTAGCCACATATGGGTCATGGATTGTCATTCTGAGATAATCCCTGTTCTGAGTGAATAATGGGTCACTTACAACAGATTTTTGTTTCTTGTTTTTCACTTAAGGAAGAAGGGGAATTATCACCTATGGGAAATCCCAGGACAGGGGATTGTCTAATAAAAGGACATATTTATGGTCTAGTGCTCAGTTATAGCTCTGCAGGCTTTCTACTCAAGGTGGATTATCTTTTTTCACTGTACAATACAGTAGGCCCTAGTTATTAAATGACTATCAAGCACTGCATAACTTCATGTGGCTAGTGGCTACCACATTGGACAGAGCAGAAATAAAAACATTTCCATCATTGCAGAAAGTTCTATTGGACACTTTGGCTCTAGATTTTTTTTTTTATTTTTTTATTTTTTTTTTGGCTCTAGATTTTTAGACTGGAAGCTCATGCTATGTTGTGACTAAGTTATGTAGAAGGAGACTGATATGATAAAACTTGGGTAAAAGTGAATGGTCTGCTTTCTCAGGAATTTCTTTCCTGGCTTATTTACTTACATTATTAGAATTCTCACCATAGGAATACTGTCTTGAATAGTGATAAGATAATTTTTCCTGGGATGCAGTGTTAGTGCCATCAAGCCATTGAAATGATCCTTATATTAAAGTCATCTGAGAATATTTTTAAAAATGTAAGTATTTGAGTTCTACTTCATGCCTTCTTTACCAGTACTTCTAGAGAGTTGGGCTAAGCCATGTTTGGTCCTCAAGATGTTTCTCAGTGATCCTGATGGAGTCCTCTGGGTAAGCACTACTTCTTTAGTGCAAACCAAGTTTGCCAATCCATTCCAGCCTTGGGAATAGACAGCCTTGGGAATAGAGTAGTCCCCTCCTTATCCACAGGGAGTATATTCCAAGACCCAAATGATGCTTGAAACTGCAGATATTGCCAAACCTAATATATACTATATTTTTTCCTGCATATACATACATACCTGTGATAAGGTTTATTTTATTTTATTTTTTAAAAGATTTTATTTATTTATTCATGAGAGACACACACAGAAAGAGAAGCAGAGACATAGGCAGAGGAAGAAGATCCATGCAGGGAGCCCGATGTGGGACTCAATTCCCAGACTCCAGGATCACGCCCTGAGTGGAAGGCAGGAGCTAAACTGCTGAGCCACCAAGGCATCCCAAGGTTTAATTTATAAATTAAGCACAGTAAGTAAGAGATAAATAACTGTAACTAATAATAAAATAAAACAATTATAATAATATACTATAATGAAAGTTATGTGAATGTGGTCTTTCTTTATCAAAATATCCTATTGTACCATACTTACCCTTCTTCTTGTGATGATAAAATGCCTATGTGATGAGATGAAGTGAGGTGAATTATGTAGGCACTGTGATGTAGTGTTAAACTATTAACCTTGATGATACTTGAGAAGGAGGATCATCTACTTCTTGCCCACGGTTGACTACAGGTAACTGAAACCACAGCAAAGCCATGGATAAGAGGAACCACTATACTCAAAGGCTTTGGTCATAATCAAACAATATCTTGACTACAGTCTGCCTATATTTATTTGAACTTCTGCACCACTAAATTCCTTGGTGGCCAGTTATATTGGTACCTATTAGAGTGAATTCCAGGATATCAAGGAAATCTAAGAGTATTGAATCTACCTCAATAGAAAGAAAGCATTTTTTTCAATACTGACAAATCTTTGATTCACACATACCTGGTCAGGTTTTCTGTTGGTTTACAACTCTTTGGAGATCCCCTAAAACTAACTTTGCCTTTGAAATTTTAATGCCTTTAGAACATGCTCTACATTGAGACAATAGCTGCTAGATTGGTGATAGCTGCTAATGGAGTACAGTTGGAAATGGGTCCATCTCAGGCCATGAACCTCACTCTGTACTTCCCAATCCTTTCCAGGAAGCCACAGATACTTTAACAATGGGATTTGGGGAGACTTGTTTAACCTCTCAGTGTTCTAAGGTGCTAGGTTACATTATCATGGTTTGGGTATCAGGTGGTCTTGTCACTCTGCACTGAGGGAAAAGAACATGGATTAGAATAGAAAGACTCCAGATAAGGACACATAAGGTGGCAGCCTATAGGGAATGAGAGGGACCAGGCAGCAGTCGGCAAGAGGAACCTAGGGAGGAAAGCTGGTGGGTACACCGAGGGGCATACTGTGGTAGACTCTTAATGGCCCGGCCTGGGACACCAAAAAAGGGTCATGTGTAGGCCTCATTGATGACTACAAGATGACCAACAGCCCCATAAAATCACATCAATTTCCCGAGAAAGCCATAACACCATCAGTAGTTTTGTTTGTTTGTTTGTTTGTTTGTTTATCATCAGTAGTTTTCACTTACTATAGTGCTTCCCGAACTTTGTCAAACTAAATCAGAATCTTTAGGTGTGGGAGCCACACATCAGTATTTTTAAAGATCCTAAGTGATTCCAATTTTTATCAAATATTGGGAACCACTGATTTAACACCACTTGAAAGCATCACTTGAAAATGTCTGTTGTTGAGCTCTTTGGCTGTTACTCAACAGGGTTCAGAGCAACTAACACTGGTTCATGCCCTCTAATTCTATTTTTTTTTCTTTTATGGCCACCCAGTGGGCTCCCTCTGCATGCAGGACAGAATCCAAGTCTTCCCTTCCCTTTGTACTCTATAGGAAAATTGAATGCTTCTCTGGGTGTGGAAAAGGCAGGACAGGTCTATTTGAGTGACTGCTGTTCCTAAATCAGAGATACGTCAGTTTTTATAATGGAACATACAGAGGCCTTTTGTGAAATTGATGCTTACCTTCCCCTAGCCTTGGTATCTCTATATGTAATTGGTCATGAGGATTCAAGGACATAACATAGTGGTTCCCAAACATTTTGTGCAGAATTTCTTGAAGAGCATAATTAATGTATACAAATCTCATCTTGGAGACCTTGATTCAATGAGAAATAGTGAAGTCTTGGATCAATATGCTTAACGTCCTCCCAAGGCGATTCCAATGCTGTTCAATATCTGAGAACTATTAAAGGTACTTTATTTATGAAACATTCAGAATGAAGTAGGTGTTATTACCCTTCCTGCTTCTCATTTCCTGCACATATACTTTTCTGTCCATCTGGTTAGGAGTCACTTGTGCTCTAGGACAGAATTACCCAATCTTAGAGAGGATCTATAAAATAACCCTTCATCACACAAGTCTGTGGATTAGCTATCCAAAGATATTCTTCAGTGGATGTCCCATGCCTTTCAGAGATTCATTCTTTGAGTCTCATTTGCTGGCAAATAGCCTCACAAATAAGTACTTCAAAAGGTGGTAGAGGATTGTCTCTTATGGACTGTACAAGTTATATTATGGCCACATGACCTGATATTTCCTCATTCCTGTCTTGAATGGCTTATTTTATCATCTTCCGGCTCTTTCCTTGTCTGTGTTCACCAAAGTGCTTCAACTATACTTCAACTTTGCACCATCTCATAGAGCTGTGAACAGGTTGTGCTCACAACTTTAAGAGATATGTCTGGTCTCAGATCTATCCTGTATGGTTTTCTCTCTGGGACTAGACCCTGTGAATGTCTTTAATGGCCCCAGACCACTTGAGTAGGATCAGCCTCTTTACTTATAAGAGCCTGGCATGGCACTTGCTGATACTGGCCATTTAGCGACTATGATTACCTTTAGGGACTTGAATTTGTTTGTGTGCCTCAATCTCTCTGTTACTCCAAAAATACCTCAGTATTAGGCCATATCCAGCTGTCTCACTATTATCTCATAAATATGGAATGTTTTGTCACTGAGGGAGAAAGAAACTATTGCTACTTCTAGTACTTCTCCTTTAGACCTTTCATGACAATTGCAATTTTATATTCAATTGGTTCTTTCCACTAGAATCCCACTAAAAATCACAGGGGCAGGGATCATGTTTGTGATGGCCATTTTATCTCTTGCACCTAGCAGAGTTCCTGGCACAGAGTTAGCAGCCAACAACTATTAGGTGAACCTAGGCCCTGGGTAGAATAATTTTCCTTAATAACAGCATCCAGTGTGGGCAAAACACCATTCCCAACAAGAAAAATGACATAGCTCAAAGAAGCAATTTCCATCATCTACAGGCTTATGAGGTATCATGGTGTGACTCAGACACACATGGTCCTCATTCCTTTTACAGTAATGTACCCAAAGCAATCTATTGCAGAACTGCCAACACAAATAATACCAACTCAATTTGTATGTTCTCATTAATCTAGAATTAAATTATTCTTTTCTTTATCAATACTAACTAACCAGTGAAACTTTGTGTGAAAACACTCTGGCAAAAAGTCAATGATAATCAACTCATATTTAAAGGCACTTTGAGTAGGCTAATTATCCTTTTATAGTCTCTATTTGTATCATGACCATTTAACTTCCCTTTATATAAATCTAAATCTCCCTTGTTTACACAGGAATCTGGATAGCTATATACTACATATAGGGTGGTCAGGAGCACTAAGAGATTCCAGTGGATGTCTGGTTGCTGCAAGTGAACATCACACTCAAGGAAAAGAGTATTTATGTCAAGTTAATGAGTAATGATGACAAGTAAAACAAGGGACTCATGAAGAAGAAA
This sequence comes from Vulpes vulpes, assembly GCF_048418805.1. NCBI lineage: Eukaryota > Metazoa > Chordata > Mammalia > Carnivora > Canidae > Vulpes > Vulpes vulpes. The sequence continues at coordinate 40,425,845 of NC_132793.1, forward strand.
TTTTTTTCTTTAAATGTTCAAAATGGGAAAATAGAAGGTTTGTTTGTTTGTTTGTTTTAAAGAAAGATCTAGGTCATCAATATGGCCTCCACAAAAGTTAGAAAGATGGTTTTGGGTCTATCCTTAGAGTGTCTGTCCTAGAGGACAGTCTAGTAAGATTTCTTTCATAAGCATATCAGATGCCAAGGTGGATACCAAAAATAGTGTATTCCTCAGCCCTTGATGTTAAGCTGGACAAAAAAAAAAAAAAAAAAAAAAGGACCAAAAGATATCTAATCTTGTAAAACAATTAGATGGCAATCACAAAATAGCATAAAATTTGGTACCACCAAAATTAGTAGAGGTGTAACTAAGCCCTCAAAAGATAAGAGAAGGAAAAAAATATTTTAGGGTGACTTTTTTAGGAAAGGCTTTAAGGAGAAAGTGAGAAAAACTGGCAGAAAGATTTGAATAGTCAGGAGTAGAATGAAAGCCATTAAAGTGGGATTGGAGAGCGGGAGAGTGCTGGAGTATGGAATGAGCAAAGAAGCAAGAATGATCAAATATGTTTATAGAACAGTAATAATTCTGACATGGCTGTTATCATTGAGAAAAGGTGGGTTGACAGATTTCTACTAGTTGTATATGATGGTGCAGAAATTGGTTCTACCAACTGACTTTAGGAAAAATACACATGGTCAGAAATTAGTAGACCATATTGGAGAGGTGGGGCTCTGCTTGTGGTAGTTGATTTTTTTTTTTTCTTGACAAAGCTGGCTTTTTTTAAAGAATGTTTTTAAAGAATGCCCTGGGGTTCCTAGGTCATTCAATTAATAAGTGTCTGCCTTCAGCTCAAGTCATGATCCCAGGGCCCTGGGAACAAGCACTGCATCCCACATTGGGCTCCCTGCTCAGCAAGGAGCCTGCTACTCCTTCTTGCCTCTGTCATCCCCCCTGCTTGTGCTCTCTGGCTCTCTTTATCTCTCTGTCAAATAAATAAGTAAAATATTTTTAAAAATACCCTTCTCTTCCCTTACAAGTACATACATCTCCCCACCTCCCTCTACCAAATCTCCATCAGAGAAAGTGACCTTCTTAGATAGCAAATAGAAGAGAATATGTAGTTAAGGAAACATGGGCACCCCTCAAACAATCAATATTTTGTAAACATAGTTCACTCATCCTCTGTTTCATAACAAATATTTGCAAGCAAATACCTTCCCACATATTGGAAATCACAAAGAGATGACTATCTTATTGTGGTAATGGTTGTTGTGGGAAAATGCCAAAATATTATGTAAAATAATACATTTGAGTAAGGGGAAAAAAGCTCTCTATCTCAGTTTCCCATTCCCTTGTCTGCACTTGTAGCTTCAAGTTGTTAGGACTATACCAATTCCATGTGTTCCTCAGAGAAAATAAAACGAGCCCACTAGATATCGGTAAATATTTCTAAGTGTTTGGTTTCAATGTGTCTTAAAGTGTGAATTTTTCACTAAAGATTTTATTCAAGAAAAAGTCTCCTCATTCATTTTTCTACAATAATATTAGTAAAGCTTAGTTAATGGTATTCAGCTGTCTATCCTGCTCAGCATCATAATGCAATCTTATGAAATAAACTGAAAAGAAATTTCATTTCACACAGCCTTAGAAAGCATCACTGCTGAATGTTTGATGGAGAAAATGAGTTAAAAATAAGCTAAGTATATATGTTCACTATTTAATAGCCAGTGGGCTCAGCTAAATCTCCTTCCACTTTAATTACCCAATGTCAGATTCCTGAGTTGTTGCAGTCACTTTCCCTCCTGTATCCTCTAAGCAATACTGCCTCACTCTTCTGCCTCTTAACCCTCACTGATGGCCCTTTGCCCATGCTGGTCTCTGAGTTTCATTAGTATATGGCTTAGAATCTCTAAGGCCCACTACCAACATCCACAGTTCCTCACTGCAGCCTATTCATACTGTTTAGCTAATGTCTCTCTTTTCCAAGAGGCAAAACCCAGGCACTTGATACTTCCAACCTATGAGACAAGGAAAGGGGTTTGAAAGCCAACTGACACAACTTCCCTGGAAATGTAGGTTTTCCATCTTGCTTTTCTCTTTTCCCCTCACTATCTTTTCTTTTTTTCCTCTGTTATCTCCATAATGCTTAAAAGTTATATCCTTTACTCATTTAGTTTGTTTGTTGCCTACCAAGTCCCACTAGAAAAAGAATGATGAGAATTTGGGGGGGTGCAGCTGGGTGGCTCAGTTGGTTAAGCATCCAGCTTGGTTTTAGCTCAGGTCATGATCTCATGGGTCATGGGATGGAGCCCGCATTGGGCTCCACACTTAGCACAGAGTCTTCTTGGGGTTCCCTCTCCCTCTCCCTCTCCTTCTCCCTCTGGCCCTCCCCCTTCATGCTTTCTCAAATAAATAAATAAATGTTTTTTTTTTTTTTTTGAGATTTAGTTCACTTCTGTATCTCCAGTACCTAGACCAGTGCCTGGCACACAAAAAGCATTCAATAAGTATTTCAAGAATGAATGATCTAGAACAGTAGTTCTCAACTAGGGCAGTTTTGCCTTCTTGGAGCATTTGGCAAAGTCTGGAGACATTTTTGATCATTGGGATTGAAGGGAAGAGTAGTGCTGCCAGCATCCTAGAATGTGCAGAACAGCCCCTCACAACAAAAAACTTTTGGCTCTAAATTTCAGTAGTGCTGAAGTTGAGAAATCCTGTTGCATAGAATCCTCCACAGTTCTGCCGGGAAGTTTGGCTGCCATCTCTCCCATGGCTCCCTCTGGTACATCTTCTGGACTATCTCTTTTTCTGCCTCATCTCCTGACCAAACATTTCTATTTGCTTTTTGTTATCTAAAAATTGAAATTCCTCATGTGTTTCATTTATATTCCTTTACTGCCATTATAATGTGGTTTCCTGAAGGAGAGGCAAATGCTTGTGCTCAACTGCCATTTTGAACTTGAAACTCTATTATCCTTGTTTAAGTGTCATATTTTCTCTGAAGCCTTCAATATGACTCAAGCCAATACAACATTCTTTCTTCTCTGAATTCCTAGAATATTTACCATAAGTTTTGACCATTTGAGCAATGTATTAGATAGGGTTGCTGTCTAACATAGCCCTGTATACCATAGCTTAAAGAAAATGGAAATTTCTTTCCAATCTAACATTGAGGTCAAAGTCCGTAGGATGGCTCTGCTCCATGTGATTATTCAGATTCTGGCTCCCTCCATCTTGTTATTCTGCCATTCTCAGAACATTCTTGTCAACAGATGGAAGAGGATCTGAAAGTAGACATATCTGTTTTCCAGCTTGAAAAAAGGGGAGAGAGAGGCAGTTTCATGTGCATTTTCTTTTAGTGTTATGTGCTATGTGTGTATGATGAGTGTGTATATCTGTGTGCATATGTGTAAAATTTTAATAGTAATTTCTGGAAGGTAGGATTGCAAATGATTTTTAATTCTCATTATTTTGCTCTTCTATATTTTTTGCCATATTTTACACTGAATATATACTGCCCATAGCTGTAGGCCACCTTAGACATTCTTAAAATCATTTGTTAGGACTTATTATTCAATGGAAACTATATATAAAGATCTGTTAAGGGAAGAAGGGAATTGACAAATGGAAGCCCGGTAGATATTCCTTTTAAACAAGAATAAGGCAACAACTGTAAATGAAAGCCTTCCCCTACCAAAGGAAGAAAAAAAGGAACCATATTTGGGATTGTAAGTAAATTGAAAACAAAATTACTATTTGTTCAAATATATCTTTAAGATGTAATGTTTATGTTTATATTTATTACCTTTCAAAAATAAATCAAGAAAATCAGATGTTTGACATTGTAGAGTTAAAACTAGCTTGACTCATTTTTGCCTCCCTAACCAATGATTTTAATGTTTAGCAAATGGTAGTTGAGAATGGGGAGGAGGAAAGGGAACACACAATGTAAAGGAAAACAAAACAGTGTGGAGGAGATGACAGGGAAATAAGGGCAAACTGTATATTCAGAGAAGTGTGAAGATCAATAACAATGGTTTAAGTCAGCAGGCAAAAAAAATTCAGGGGAGGACAGGGAAATTTGTCAAGACAGAAAGGAAAAGGGAACAGAAAATAAAGCTTATATTTGAAGAGGGAAAGAAAGCTGAGGTAACTAGTAATAAACCTGAGTTAACTGGACCTGAAGTTTCATTATTTTCCTGTTAGTCACTATATTTTAGCCCTTCCTTATTCATATGCAGAATTAGCTGTTGCTCCTCTGGAAGATATGAAAGTGAAGGGCTTTAGGTGGAAACATGAAAGCTCATCCCAGGAACACAGTTAAGATCTATGGGATGAAGGGACAGGAACCTTTTGGCTAAAGGTTAAGTGAGTTTATTAAAAATTATTCTTAGACTCCATTACTATAAACATAGGATAGTTTTCTGGTTTCTTTATATTTAATGTCATAATTTGAGACTACCGTAGCATAACTATTGAGCAACATACATGGTGTATCTATTTTTATAAAATGCATTTTTCTTATTGTAGTATTATTAACATTTTTACATTCATTTACTTGTGAAGATCTCTTGTTTTTCATGGTTATATAATATTCCATCAAATGAAAGCTCAATAAATATATTTCTGGCAAGTTTAACCAGGTTGGTTATGAGGATCTATATTTATTGAAGAAAATATTTACTTGGCCCTTGTTGTGGACTCAACGCTATGTTCCCTCAAAATATGAATGTTGAAATCACCCTAAGGTGATGGTATTAGGAGGTAGACCTTTGGGAGTTAATCAGATCATGAGGATAGACCCCTTATGAATGGTATTAGTGCCATTAAAAAAGGGACTCCAGAGAGCTCTCTTTCTGCAATGTGAGGATACACAAGAAGTTAGCAGTCTGCAACCCTGCAGAGGGCTCTCAGTAAAACCCAACCATGCTGGAACCCTGATCATAGACTTCCAGCCCCTAGCGTGTGAAAAATACACTTCTGTTGCTTATAAGTCACTCAGTCTGTGTGTGTTTTGTTACAGCAGCCTGAACAAACTAAGACAGCGCTATTTATTAGTTTATTTATTTATATCCTTATATTGCTTTTAATAAAGCAAAATCTTTCTGTTTTGGTTGTTGTAGATGATTTACCTAAGTTAAAAAATAACTTTGTTTTATCTTATGAAACTTGCTAAAAGATTTATCAATGATAAATTAAAATATATTTACATATTGAGAATTCAAAATAGAATGTTATTGCCATTTATTGGCAAACATGGCAAATGAAAGCAATAAATGTATTTGTTGACTATATCCAGATATAAATATGAAAATAATCAATGTTCTAAGTAAGAAAACTAAAATATGACATATTCTAGATCCCATTATATCTTTTTTTATTTCCAGAACTGCTTTAAAGATTATATAGCTGTTAATTCTTTTTTTCTTTTCACATTTTTCTTCTCCCCTAACTTGTTATAAAAATCTTCAAACAGAAAAAAGGTTGAGAGAATAGAACAGTGAATACCTGTGTAACCTCTAAGATTCAATAGCTGTTATATCCTAAGAGAATAAAAACTTCTTTGTTGTATGAATATATAAATGGTTAAGTAGAAAAAAACACCTAAAACCAATATAATGCAACTTTTAATTTCTGCATTATGTGATTGATATTGGTTTAATACATTGTAATATCTTTGAAGAATCATAAAAATATGTAGATTGGAGATAATATTGACTCATAGACCTAGATCTGATGATTATCTAGCACAATGCTTCTTATTACTGCTCTTTATCTTTTCTTTTTCTCCTTTTTGTTAAGTCTACTTTATATTTCTGTCTGCCAGATGAATAAAATTTAGAAAAAAATAGTTATTTACCAAAGAATTATCAATTTAAATGAATATTGGTTGCATGCAGAGATCAATTAATTACATTCTATAATAAGGAGGAGTCTATTGTTTTTGTGGTTGGTTTGCCTTTTGTTATGTAGAGTATATTTCATGAATTTGTAAATAAAATCCATGTATCCTTTACAAATTACTATTTCATTGTATTCCTTGGAAATAAATCACCCTAGAAATAAATGCACTGATATGCAATAAATAGTGCATGATTTTACTCTTCTCATAGTAGGCTTGTGTAAATTTAAGTTAATATTAATTTACTAGCAAGTAACATTTTAATTAGACATTTTCAAGTGGGAAGATCTAATTAGATAAAATATAGGATTCCTAATTAAAGTTAATTTCAGATGAATAGCAAATAATTATTTTATATAAATATATCCTAAATATTGCATGGGACATACTTATATTTAAATATTTTTGTTGGGATCCCTGGGTGGCGCAGCGGTTTAGCGCCTGCCTTTGGCCCAGGGCGCAATCCTGGAGACCCGGGATCGAATCCCACGTCGGGCTCCCGGTGCATGGAGCCTGCTTCTCCCTCTGCCTGTGTCTCTGCCTCTCTCTCTCTCTCTCTCTGTGTGACTACCATAAAAAATAAATAAATAAATAAATAAAAATAAAATCTTTAAAAATAATAATAATAAATAAATAAATATTTTTGTTATTCACTTGAAATTCAAATTTAACCAGATATCATGTACTTATTTTGTTAAATCTGCTAACCCTAGGAGAGCATAGCATGTAAAATGCTAGTTGTCTGGGTATTTTTATTGCTTGTAGTTTTTTTTCTTTTTATTTTATGCCACTCTCATTATTAAAAAATAAATATGTTTTGCAAGTTTTAGCTACCTGTTTGATATGTTGAAAAAACAAACTTGGCATCTTCACTGAGGAAGATAGCAAAATGAAATTTTAAAAAATTACTCAATCATATACACTATTTTAATTTATTTTTTACTCATCAATTATAATTTTCTCTAGTACAAATTAATGCATGCTTTGTGAAACAAATAAACAAAATAAGCGCACCTAAAAAAAAAAAAAAACAGAAGGCTACAAACCAATATTCTGCTTTATGTTAAATTTATCACCTTCCACAATCAGCCTCCTTTCTAAGGAAAAAAAAAAATTAGCCTTGATCTTGGGAAACCTTAATTTTAGTACTGGCTTTGTTCTTAAGGTCTGGGTAAGTCCCTGAAGTCCCCACCCCTTGGGATTCCCTGGTCTCATATGTCAGTTAAGGGGGTTAAAAGATTGTTATCTATAGCCATTTCCAGAGCTGAGGTGCCCATGATTTCAGCTTCAAGTTCCTGGACAATGATTATGCATGCATGGTACTAATGGAGCCTACTCTCAGTAAATTTTTGTTTACTTATTTTTTAAACTATGCTATTTCTATGTCTTCATTTGTCTTTATCCAAATGGATTTAGTTTTTACCTCTACTAAATGTAATGATGTCATTGATATGAAGAAATAATTCAAAATTTAATCCAAAGGAAATTTCCCAATGATACTCATGTTATGATGCTGGGGTGCCCTTTAAATGAAGTCAGCATTTCTCCTTACAGATTTTGGGTCACTCTGAAATTTCAATGGACGAATAAAATGGTATTTCTTTGGGAAGAACAATTTTGGTAGCACTGTTGTAGATCAATTTTCTGAAGAGGATTGCAGAAGGTAAAAAAGAAATGTACATAGATCATGATCATTTGAGGTATTAAGACAGTACTAAATAGATGCTTTCTACTGTAATATATAACCATATGTTTTAGATCACCAAATTTTTCTCATTTGTATTATTACTTGAACACTCCACAACTTTGACACTTTAGAGTTAATTTTTTTAAAAAAGAAAGAAAGGGTCACCTGGGTGTCTTAGTTGGTTAAATGTCTGGCTCTTGGTTTCAGCTCAGGTCATTATTCTCAGAGTCATGAGACTGAGCCCAGCATCAGGCTCCTCACTCAGCAGAGAGTCTGCTGGAGATTCTCTCCCTGTTCCTCTACTCCTCCCTGCACTCAGATGCTTATGTATGCAGGTGTGTTCTCCCTCTCCTCCTCTCTCACTCAAATAAATAAATCCTTTAAAATTTTTTTAAAGGAAAAAAAAAGAAAAGAAACTTTAGAGATAATCCACCCTACTTTTTTCTTCTTCCTTGAGAAGAATCTCAGCCCTAATGCAGTTCAATGACTGACTAATGGGAAACTAGTTGGTAAGGGAGAGAAAGGGAGTATGTGACAGGTCCTTTGTAGATAGACATAACCCAATGTTGTATCATAGCCACACCATGAGCTAGGGAAGCCCTGGACTTTCTGCTATAGAAGGGAATTAGAAGTGACAGTGTGGTTGTGGGGTGAGGGAAGGAACTTGTCTATAGTACAGCTTGGAGGAAAGAATGAGTAGGAGACTTGTCTGGAAGCCACATTTGCATTTCAAGTTCATTATTTCTATGTAGATTTTTGATTGTATACCTTGATGACAGAGGCATGGCCGCAGGAAGGATCTGAGGGAAATTATGGAGGGTCTAATTAAAGATGAGAAATAATTGGCAACTTGAAAATAATGAAAGCATCCCTTCAAAAAGCCTATTGGTAAATGCCTGGCAATCTGCGGGGGGTGGGGGGGGGGTGACACAGGAGCACCTCCCCAAAACTAAGACATGAAAAGATGTCCCTAGTAGAGTATGAATGACTGGACTGAAATTGGAGCAGTAATTTGAGGCATCACAGTGAACACCAAAGGTCATGTTGTTTTATTTATTATTGCAATTACAAGAACACTAAATCTGCACCAGGCAACAGGGTCCATGCAGTTCTTCCAGCCCCCATGTGACATGGTTCCCCCTCATCAGCACTTCTGATTTCCAGAGGCTTGAGTCTAATGAGTCTAATGAGTAGCCTCAGCAAATACACAGATTAATATATTTGCCCAAGACAGAACAGTTGGGAGCTGGCAGTTTTTGATAAAGACATGTCACCTCTGGTTTTCTTCTTTACTGGAAGGCCTGTGAGCAGAGATGGTAAAATTCTTATCACTTCCACATGGTTTGTCTTCTTGGCACAAGTGAAGAGACTAGGGGGTGGCAATCATTCCTCAACTACTAAAACAAAGAAAGGTGGATTCCATTATTCCAAGGGCCCTGGGGATTGGATGTCTTCAGAAACATTCAAGAAAGAAGAAAGCTAAATGTTAAAAAGCCTCAGTGTTGATGAAGAAGTGAGATCAAAAACAAAGCTTGGGTGCTCTTGCATTTATCACATGTATTAATTGTGCCGCTATCTTTAATTTGCAGAATAGGATGTTATAAAGAATTCAGTGACTGTTCTAGCATGTTGAAAATGACCGTTATTAATATGGATTAAGAAACAAAAGAGAAATCACCAAGCAATGAGTTATGCCCATCAAAAGATTTGGCGGAATGAAACTTATCTTTTACTCACACTCCAACAGCTTTTGAATAGTTATTTATAGTGCTGCCATTTGGTGCATTTCCAGATTCCCAGAGCTTTAATGTGATCCTGTCCATCCTAAGGTAAGCCTTTCTCTTAATAATATTTTTACAGAATATGATCAAAGGAAATCATTGGAAGTGATCATATAACCCCTGATTTATAATCCTTCAGTGAGTTCTTCAGAGCATGCTCAACACAGGATGCAAATCTCACCACTGTTTTTCCCTGTGACCTTAACATACACTGTTCACCCCTTGCTCTCTGAGTTCTGAACTGGTTGCCTTCCTTTCTGCATGTAGTCTTCCCACAGGTTGCTCACCTACCATGAACAACCTTTTCACTTTGTTGGGGAAACCATACCCATCCTTCATATAGCAGTTCATACAACTCTCATTCTAGGAAGCCCACCCCTGGATCCCAAAATAGATCATGACCCCAGTCATGTGATTTCAAAGCATCTTATAGTTGTGCCTTAGAGTAATATGTGACTAATGTGCATCTTCCAACATAGAGGCCATTGTTTGGTCATCACTGTATCCCTAGCACTTAGTGGAGTGCTTGCTTTGCTTATCATGGACAATAATAGCCATCAAATTTTGGGGACAGAGAATGAATATGGTAAGGCTGAAGATCAAATTGGAGAGTGGAACAATTAATAATCGGGGCTTTGTGTAAGGAACTATTGTGGTTGTCTAGGAAAGAAAAAGAAAAAAAAATATCTAAACTATCCATTTTTTTTCCCATTGACTCACTTGCCAAACATTTATTGAGTGCTGACAATGTACATGGCAGATACTGTGCTGGGTACTGAAGCAATAAAAAATTCTATTTAGAAAATGGAAAGGAAAGGATGGATTCCAAAGGCACTTTTGAGGTAGAATTGATGGGATTCACTAAGCAATTTTTGATACAGAAGAAGGAATTCAGGAGGAATATAAAGCTTCTAGTTCAGTGACTATATATAAAGAGGGGGATTCTATTAACCCTATGTTAGGACTTCAGGAAAAATAGCACATCAAGACCAGGCAGAAAGCACAAGTTTGAACATGTTGAGTTTTGAGATGCTTGTCAGATTTGCCGGTGTATCAACTGGTACAGTCACAGTTTCTGGAAGAAAGCTTCACTGTTCAATGATGAGCTTCTATTTGATTGCAAAGGTTGGCCTGTAAAAACTGGTAAGGTGGCAAGACCCACCCAAAAATATAGAATTACATTTTTTTCTTGAAACCAGTGGTTTCTTCTTTGACCTTTAGAATGTATATATTCTTTTAAAGATTTTATTTATTTGATTGAGAGGGAGAGAGAGAGAGAGAGAGTGAGAGAGAGGACAAGCAGAGGGAGAAGCAAACTCCCTGCTGAACAGGAAGCCCGATAGACTCCATCCCAGGACCCCAGGATCATGACCTGAGCAGAAGGCAGACACCTAACCAAGTGAGCCGCCCAGGTGCCCTGGAATGTACATATTTTGAATGAGTGAATGAAATCAATTGATTTTTTTAGCAAAGAAATGCTAAAAACACATATTTTGTAGATAATGTAGTTTGAAATTAGAACACTCATAAGAAGGAATGTAAATAGAGTATTCTTATTGAGTGGCAATAAATTAAATTGACACTTGCTATCCTACTGCTTCTGTTTGTGCCAATTGTTGCCTTAGAATATATATTGTATTAAATATTTTTATTATTTTATATATTTATATATATATTATGTATTATGAAATAATTACATAATAATCATATTTTGTTTGTTTTGTATAAATATAAAACGTAAGTTATATGCTTTTCTCATTTTAAATTTACGGAAGAACAGTTTGTTCTGTTTTTTTTAATCTTTTCTTCCTAATATATAACTCTTGCATTTTTCCCTTTAAGGCAATACTTAGGAATGTATGTAACCAGCCAATACAGTGATAAATATGTCTTTTGCAGCAAGCTTTAAAATCTCAAGAGATCTAGATGAGGCATGAAACTCTAACCAGATAAATCCATGGTATATTGTGTGATCCAAATGCTTTCTCTAAAATGAGAAAAATTCAAATAGTGACAAGGAGAAGCATGTGGGGCTTAAGCCAACTGTAGAAGGACACAGGTGTGCATCAGTACCACAAATGCACACAGAATTATCTAAGAACATCTTGCCTTGCCAACTCTTTAATATCACATGAAACTTGAGCCAAGTGTGCAGCAATATTGAAACGTACCAACTCTGGTATTGCTTTTCTGATGTCTAGTCTAGCAACTGCATTTGTTTTTGTTCAATAAATTATTTCAGTACTGCAGGAGAATTTAATAAACTGTGGTTTATTGGTCTTGTTTGTCCGGAGATATTTTCACTGTCTTGTTGGTTAGAATGAAGATTTTTTTTCTGGCTTGTCCAGCATACTGATGACTCATATTTTAACAAGATGAAATTCTGGTTTTACATATTCACTCAGTAAACACCTACTTAGAAACTACTCCATATGGATCATGGTGCTAGACTTTAGGTATGAGACATAGAGGTAGAAAAGGGAATTTGAGATGGAGGGTATGGCTTAGTTAAAGCTCTGTCTTCATCTTCACATGGCATTCTCAGTGTTCATATATCCATCTCCAAGTTTCCCCTTTTCATGAGGACACAAATTATAGTGGATTGGGGTTTCACCCCATTCTATTCTAGTATGTCCTCATCTTAACTAATTATATCTGCAATTATTCTTTTTCCAAGTAAGGTCACATTCTGAGGTCCCAATGGTTAGGATTTCTACATATGAATTTTTAGGGACACAGTGCAATCCATAACAGAGTGCTACTCATGCATAAAGATAGTCCAGTTTTTGTGGAAAGGGATAATTATCCATCATCAGTTACATTAAGTTTAAGATACCATTAGAATATTTAAGAAGTGATTTTTTTTTTTTTTTCTGGAACTGGATTTATGAGTCTGGAACATAGAAACCAGTGCCTCTTAAAAGGAGAGGATTTGGGTACACTGCCTACTATATAATATCTTTCATTTCTTTCTATATAATATAAAATTATTTCAATTGTACTAACAAAAGAGCAGAAATTTGATTATTAATTGGAAATTTGAAAAATCAGAAGGTAAGAGCCAAGTAGACAAATATCGGAGACCCTCCCCAGATTAATTTCAACAATTTGGGATCCATTCAATGAGTTTTGGTTAATGAGCAAGCAGCCCAAACTTGGTAGAAAGAGCTGACTATTTGATTTTCTATAGCATATTTTGATTCTGTAACATGACTGGCACATACCCATATGTCCCAAAGCAACATCTTATGTGATATTGAGGTTTTGCTTGACAGCTTTCTTCAGAAATCTCAGAACATTTAGCCAATTCCTTAATATATTATCCTTGAATAGATTTTCTGTTGGTAAGGAAAACATTTCTAAGAAAACATTTATTTTTCATACATATAACTCTATTGCCCAATGTAGTACCTCATACATGATAGATGCTAAATAAATCCAGTTGCAGAATGGATGTTGTGTAAATGTTTGGGATATAGGCTTGAAAAGAATCTCTATAACCTATGTTTGCATGTAGTATACAGACTTTTATATAATGCTCTCCCTTTCCCTCCTGGTGATGTGGAAATGTGTTTTGTTTATTTAAAAGCCCAAGTGATGCTAGCTAATGAGCCTAACTTAGGTGTCTGGTCTTTTTTTCCAGTGGCATGAGTTCTATTGTCAGCATCAAATAATTGTTGGAAAATTCTAAAGTTGTGACCATTGTAATTTATGCAAATGGGGGCCCACTCAGTGCCTCCTTGTGTGGCAGGCACTTTGGGGTTATATAAAAGAAGCCTAATCAGATGGTGTCTGCTACGGAGATAGTTAAAAGCTAAGATTTTGGGAGTCAGACTGACTGTCTTCAAATCCAACTCAGCCAGTCTGTAACCTTGAGCAAGTTATATGAGTTTTGTCAGTCTCAGTTTCTTTTTTGCAATATGGAGATTATAATGGTACCTACTTCTTATGGATATTGTGAGCTCAGTGACTGTAAAGAGATTAGGCCATATTGAAAAGTTTATTAAATAGTAGATATTATTATCAGAATTTTCATCAAATTGTCGTCATACTAGAGGTCTGAGAGCCCTGTACACTTACATAGTCCTACTAAGAAATCATTTAAGAGAGTAGGACCAAGGGGGAAATGGTAGCATAATTGTCTTGAATATATAGAGAGGGGCTGATGTGGGTGCTCATACAATCTAGGAAGAAGGTAAGACTTCAAAGGCACTTCACTGATGGGATTGCTTTAAAAAGATTGAAAGGACAGAATAAAAATGTATTATCAGAATTCTACTATTTCAGGTACTTGACTGATTTTGACTTCTCTGAAATCTGTTCCTCAACACAATTTCCACAGAAGCATGGCTCTCACAATATTTATTTACTGTTGTAAGCTTCATCAAACAGCCAGGTGATTTCTTAAAAAATAGGAATCTTGACCTTTGCCTTTCCCTTGGCTGGGAACCTAATCATTCTTTGGTGGATAATACCCACTCTGTTTGCAGGCCCGGGACTAGTGGCCAAGTTCATGTGATGGACTTACCCATTTTCTTTGAGACACAGCTCTTCAAATCAGAGCAAATAATTCTTTCTTCTGAGCCCAGCTTGCCAGCAGAGGGTGAGGACCTGGGAAGCACTGAGGAGCTCCTTCTGAGACTGGGCTTCTAAGTTGATCTCCCTAACCTGCATCAAAATAGGATAAACATGAACATGCAGAGATTTAGAGTTATTTACTTATTTATTTATTTATTTTAATTTTCTATTGGTGTTCAATTTGCCAACATATAGAATAACACCCAGTGCTCATCCCATCAAGTGCCCCCCTCAGTGCCCATCACCCAGTCACCCCCACCCCCTGCCCACTTCCCTTTCTACCACCCCTTGTTCATTTCCCAGAGTTAAGAGTCTCTTATGTTCTGTCTCCCTTTCTGATATTTCCCACTCATTTTTTTCTCCTTTCCCCTTTATTCCCTTTCACTATTTTTTATATTCCCCAAATGAATAAGACCCATATAATGTTTGTCCCTGATGAACACAGATGCAAAAATTCTCAACAAGATACTAGCCAATAGGATTCAACAATACATTAAGAAGATTATTCACCATGACCAAGTGGGATTTAACCCCGGGATGCAACGCTGGTTCAACACTCATAAAACAATCGATGTGATTGATCATATCAGCAAGAAAAAAAACAAGAACCATATGATCCTCTCAATAGATGCAGAGAAAGCATTTGACAAAATACCGCATCCATTCCTGATCAAAACTCTTCAGAGTGTAGGGATAGAGGGAACATTCTTCAGCATCTTAAAAGCCATCTATGAAAGGCCCACAGCAAATATCATTCTTAATGGAGAAACACTGGGAGCCTTTCCCCTAAGATCAGGAACACGACAGGGATGTCCACTCTCACCACTGCTATTCAACATAGTACTGGAAGTCCTAGCCTCAGCAATCAGACAACAAAAAGAAATAAAAGGCATTCAAATAGGCAAAGAAGAAGTCAAATTCTCCCTCTTTGCCGGTGACATGATACTCTACATATAAAACCCAAAAGCCTCCACCCCAAGATTGCTAGAACTCATACAGCAATTTGGCAGTATAGCAGGATACAAAATCAATGCCCAGAAGTCAGTGGCATTTCTATACAATAACAATGAGACTGAAGAAAGAGAAATTAAGGAGTCAATCCCATTTACAATTGCACCCAAAAGCATAAGATACCTAGGAATAAACCTAACAAAAGAAGTAAAGGATCTATACCCTCAAAACTACAGAACACTTCTGAAAGAAATTGAGGAAGACACAAAGAGATGGAAAAATATTCCATGCTCATGGATTGGCAGAATTAATATTGTGAAAATGTCAGTGTTACCCAGGGCAATTTACACGTTTAATGCAATCCCTATCAAAATACCATGGAGTTTCTTCAGAGAGTTGGAACAAATTATCTTAAGATTTGTGTGGAATCAGAAAAGACCCTGAATAGCCAGGGGAATTTTAAAAAAGAAAACCATAGCTGGGGGCATCACAATGCCAGATTTCAGGTTGTACTACAAAGCTGTGATCATCAAGACAGTGTGGTACTGGCACAAAAACAGACACATAGATCAATGGAACAGAATAGAGAATCCAGAAGTGGACCTTCAACTTTATGGTCAACTAATATTCGACAAAGCAGGAAAGACTATCCACTGGAAAAAAAGACAGTCTCTTCAAAAAAGGTGCTGGGAAAATTGGACATCCACATGCAGAAGAATGAAACTAGACCATTCCCTTGCACCATACACAAAGATAAAGTCAAAATGGATGAAAGATCTTAATGTGAAACAAGATTCCATCAAAATCCTAGAGGAGAACACAGACAACACCCTTTTTGAAATTGGCCACAGTAACTTCTTGCAAGATACATCCATGAACGCAAGAGAAACAAAAGCAAAAATGAATTATTGGGACTTCATCAAGATAAGAAGCTTTTGCACAGCAAAAGAAACGGTCAACAAAACTAAAAGACACCTTCAGAATGGGAGAAGATATTTGCCAATGACATATAAGATAAAGGGCTAGTATCCAAGATCTATAAAGAACTTCTTAAACTCAACAGCAAAGAAACAAACAATCCAATCATGAAATGGGCAAAAGACATGAACAGAAATCTCACAGAGGAAGACATAGTCATGGCCAACAAGCACATGAAGATTTAGAATTTTTGATCTTTTAAGAACCAATTGTAATTTTCATCCCTTTCAGTAGCTTTGTTTATATATAAAACTGATTGCTACTGAAATCCTTTGGGGTTTTAAACTGATTGGGGGGGGGGGAGGCTTGGTATGGGGGCTTCAATTTTTATTTGAATCCATTAACTCAGGTGCAAATATATTAGTTGTGGTTCCCTGAGCAAGTTACTTAGCTTTTCTGAGTATCAGTTTCCTCATCTGTTCAATGGAAATGAGTAAAAATTCCTCACTTACAAGGTTAGAGTGAATATTAAGGATATAGTATATGCAAAAAGAAAAAAAAGGTTATACCATATGCAGCAAAATGTGTTTGGCACATAATAGTCCTTCAATAAAGTTTAGTTGCTATTATTTTAATGGTACTCCAGGCAGATGTTCAAGTTTTCAGTGCCACATCCATTATACTTCTGCTGCCAGGAATGTTATTTCCTTGACTTACAAGTCATGACAGAGGAAAGATGGGACATCCTACTAGAGCAAATGGAAACTTAAACATACTTTCCATCCATGCAATGAAGCAAAGCTTTTTTTTTTAATTGATTAGTTTTCTATTGCCACAATTTTAGGAAGTGGCTTGAAACAATGAACAATGCACCCCCCCCCCAAATAAGTGGCTAAAAATAATAAGCATTTGTTTGGCATCTGGATCTGCAGGATTGGCTGAGTGGCTCTGCTGGTCTCAGCTGTGCTTGCTTGCTTGTGTGTGTCTGGGAGTCATCTAGCTATTGGCTGATCTAGGCAAGACTTGGCTAGGTCAACTATCTCTGTTTAACCTGTCTTTCCTCCTTCTTCTGGGATGGGTGGACTGCCTGGGCATGTTCTCATGGTGATGTCAATGGTATAAGATTGGGGTAACACAATAACCAAAATGCTTTGCAGGATTCTACCTGCATCATCATCTGCTAGCAACTTATTGGCCAAACCAAGTCACATGGCTGAGCACAGAGTCAAAAGACAGAGGGGAAAAAAAAAAAAAAGACAGAGGGGGTCACACTCTCCACAGTGGGAGATTGCTGCAAAGTCCTGTTGGAAAGGAGGTGGACACAGAGTTGGGGGAGAAGTGTAGTAGGCATCATTGTGCCTACCACAGCTATGGAGTACTCCACAGCTGATGTGCCAGTCATCTCCCAACATCTAGATTCTGAGAAATAGATGTTTGCCCTAATATTGATTGCTTCCCTGAAGTCATATAGTTTGCTTTAGTACCTGACTATACCATCAATAATAGTGGCATAACAGAAAGTCTCAGCCATTCTCGGATAGCCACAGACTGAGCTAAAAGAAATAACTTGACCTTTTATCTCAAGAATATAGACTCTTTAGCCAGTAGCAGGAATCATCCCCGAGTGTTCTGAGTAGGTTCTTACTGATTTCATAGCTAGGATGGTGGGGGTTGATTACAATTTTCCATGTAGTCTCTGAATATGCCATGGAGATATGTGTAAGACAAGCCATCCAAGATTAGATTTCTTGGCATTGTCCTTGACTGTAAATAGAGTCAGACTTGTGTCCAAGAACCTCAGTGTGAATATCAATACAGTGCTGGAGGGCTTGATAATCTCCAAATGTTCAAATATCCCCTTCTACTCAACCAGTTTCTGCATGTATGTAAGTATTTCTTATGTAACTTAGGACAGAGCTGTACTTCATTTGGTTGGTATTGATCATACATCTTTGTTATTTAATTATTGTTAGGTAAAATAATAGATATGTGTAGCTCAAATAGCCAAACACAACAGCTGGTTTTTAGAGAAAGCATATCTTGCTTTTACCCTTTGACTTCTAGCCCTCCCCAGCCAAGTCCTCCAGGGAAATTCCTTTACCCACTGAGTGGTGGTGGGGTCACATTCTAAGCTTCTGTGCCCTCATTTTCATGCTGCATTCCTCAGAAAGTACTTTAGGGAGCTGATAGAGTTTGGCTGTCATTTGAAAATGTTTTCCTTCTAACTGTTTTCATTTAGAAGCTAATTTATACTCTGCTTCAAGTAGGCTCAACTCCATTTCACATATCTGACATGCAGCACACATTGCAGTGACTGGGATGGAAGGAGACAATTCAATCAAAGGATGTTTTCTCCATGGAGGAAATGAATATTATTTGTTCATCTTGCAATTCAGGATTCTGAGCAAATTATGATGTTTGGCAAAGGCGCTGGCAAGACAGAAAGACAAATAAATTGCATGATGTGAGAACAGCCTCCTTAATATTAAGGTTTCCTTAAAAACAGTGGGTATTGGCTGCAGGCAAAATATCAAGCTGCAAATCACTGGTTTGCAACTCCTTGATCATCAGTTGTAATCCCAAGAACATATTTAATTTCCTATTTAGTCCTAATTTCTCTTTGTTCCTTAATGATATTTCTCTCCACTCAGAATAAGCCATCTGTTGGCAACAACCAACAGAAAACAGATACTGCACACACAGTAATCTTGGAGCAAGACTGTTACACTCGGAGAATGAAAAACCAGTCTCTCTGGAACCATGGGGTCACCTTTGAAATCCCCAATCTTCCTTTTTTTTTTCCATTCTGGCCATACATAGCATTGGAAATGAATATAGTTTTGTTGTATTTTCTGAAATGTTTGTGACCAGGGGACAAAGCTTTGTACTCAAGGGATAGAGACTTTACAGCTTGGCTTGTAGATGCACTTTGCCACTTTTTAAGCCTCAATTTAATAAATCCCTGGATTTACTGTGTTTTGAAGAAAAAAACAATCTAACTGACAGTGCACACCAGAAATCAAGATGATGGCAGAATAATTCCTTCCACTGGAAGGCTGTGAGATGGACAAGCCTTATATGGAAGAGGGCACACTCTGACATGGAGAGTGGTCGGAATATGGTGTATTCAGTTTGCCCTGTCCTCACCCAATTTTAACCATACTCATCTTTTACCTGCATCTATACATCTAACATTTCTTAATGGAAAGAAAGAACTCTTTTTGACTAAGATAAACGTAATGATAGCTAGTACTTCGTGAACTTTAACTATGTGCCAGGCAATGTGTAGGTGGTTGGTTATATGTGTATTTTCTCCTTTATTCTCTCAAGGACCCTGTGAAGTTTCTCATAAGATTTGCATTGTGGAGATGAGAAAACAGTCTCAAAGCTCCACAGCTATTAAGTGTCAGAGTCTAGATGATAACCTGGACAGCTTGATTTCCAGGGATCTCCACACTTAAGCTAAAATTGGGAATGGATTTAACAATGAAGATGTTATACCCTGAATACCGGCAGGAAATCTCCTCTAAGAATAAAGAATTCAGGTTCGCTTAAAAGAAAGTGTTAGAAATATTGAAATGGACACACAAAGCACATCAATGCAAAGGTGAGAGAAATAGAGAAGATTTGATCTTCCTTTTTGCTCCCTCATGTCTTGAAATATGATTCCTTTTGATGCCATTTCTTCAGTGGTTGCTGCACTTCAGCTTTAGATGACTTTTTATCCCCCAGAGCAATTAAAAGGTAATATCACTATTTTACCATGTGAAGCTTGACATCTGATTCATATATCACTCAGCCTGAAGGCATATTTTTCATATTCACCTGGGTGCATGTCAAGCAGTGAATTGATCTTTTTTAGGATTCAAAAGGAATTCCCTCTTCCAAAGGAGATTCAAGTAAGTGAACAAAATTAATGTCCCTATTACTCTCCATCTCCTTTAATTAGTGAGCCAGAGAGCTAATAATTATCTCACCTGTCAGCTATCTTGACAGCTTGTTGTTGAGTCAGAACCAAAGATGCTCCCCCTACTCCCTGATCTCAAACCCTAGCAAATGGTATCAAAGCCTCCACTACCAAAAGTCTACTTAAATTCCATTGGTGTGACCTTCATATTTTGGTTCCAATTCCCTCCAACCGATCTCTCAAATCCTTCCAGCCTCCATCCTGGGGAATCTCACTAATAAATGTCACTACATGGTGAACGTTGCCTCATCTCACAAATTTCCACTGTCAAAATATTCTCAGCAGTACTAGACAGATGGAACAAATCCAGAGAGCAAAACAAATGCTACTGCAGCTTTTAGAGCACTCCAAATGTAACGGTACTAACTGTTCTTATCTCTTAATATGCCCACCACTATCATTTTTCCCCTTAACAATCTGCCCATGATGACTAGTTCTATTCTATTTTCTTGATGAGGGATCATATCTCTAAGCCATATGTTGTAGCTGGAAGACTAGCCTTTAGATTTCTGAGTGAGTGGAATCATACCTCTCCTCTTGCCTCTCATTATCTTAGTACTTATCTCAGTCTGGTTCCTGTATCCTTGTAATTTCCCTGAGCAAACTAAAGGACATACGTAATGTGATCAAAAATTTGTAGGATGGAATAAGTCATCTAATTGTATTCCTTTGCCAAATTTTTTGATTCCCATTTTTAAAGGACGATCTGTCTCCTGCCATGAGCTGACATGGTGCTACTGACTCTGTAGCAGAATTGAGCAGCTGGCCAAGACAGATGGATTTCTATGTTGATCCAGTGAAGTTTCTCTTGTGTAAATCTTCATTTCCTCATCATGCCTATTAAACATCCTTCATCTCAAGAACCTGCTCTCTGCCCTGGTTTCACCCCATTTAGTAATCATTGCTGAATGAACTATGGTTGTGATATAAGCATCCTCTAAAAGATGCTTGCAACTGCAGTCGATGGTCAGTGTTGGGACTAGCCACCCACTATGCTTTGAACCCATCCAAATAGTTCTTCTTTCATTAACATATGTTTACACCAATCCATTTATTTATCTACCTGTCCATCTATGAATTCATCATTCATCGATTCATCTATTTGTCCATATATATAGTTATTTAATATCTCTTAATATTTGGAGATAGTCTCAGAACTTTGCTTTGTTATCTGATTATATAAAGTCAGTCTAACTTTTATGTATTACGATTCATCCAGTAAAGTACCTGGATATCTCAGTTAATAGAGCATGAGACTCTTAATTCATCCAACAAAGTGTTCTTTTTTAGAGCTCAAACAAAAAATATTTGCAACTCCACAATTAAAACATAGTGATTCTAAAACATATTACCAGTTCCTTAACAATCCTCCCTTTGAGAGAAATCTTTGTTCACTTTCCTTGAATCTGGGCCAAACTTAGTGGTGTGTTTTTTCACTAATAGAATTAAGCAGAATTAATGTGCAATTTCCAAGCCAAGATCAGAAAAGGCCGTGTATCTTCCACTTGGTTCTCATGGATTGTTATCTCTGGGGGAAGCCAGCTAACACACAGAAAGTACTAATACCCAAGGGAGACAACATACATAGACATTCTGGTCAGCAGTTTAGTTGAGCTACTAGCCAACAACCAGCATCAACTATCAGTGATGGGAGCGAGCCATCTTGAATATCCAGATAAGTCAAGCTTTCAAATGATTCCAACTGTACCCATATCTAACTTCATTCTCATAACAATTCCCAGGCAAGAACTTCTGCCTAAGCCCTTCCTGAATTGACCCAGAAGTTGTGAAAATAATAAAATGGCTATGTAAACTGCTAAGTTTTGGATTAATTTGATCTGCATTAATGCTAACTGAAATAAAAACAGTATTTGACTAGTAAATTATTGAGGACTTCAAAGAAATGCTGATCATTCATTTCTTTATAAATGGGCTAGTTTATTTTTTATATTTTTCACCTTTCTACTTTAAACTATATTTATTTTGTAAGCTTTGCCACTAAATAGAGATCAAGACAGAAACAGACCTAGAATGACTGTCCAGCAATATCTTTTCCCCATGGGATCATATGATTTACACAAATATAGAGAGAAGACCTTAGTTGTGTGAGTTTGGAAAGTAATTGGTAAATATATATATATATATATATATATATATATATATATATATATTTATATCATCTACTTCAATTTATTTACCCTTAGGCTAGGTCCTCATTTACATATGGTGTAATTCATCACATATATATCATCTATACCTCTATATATCTCACTGGGTATTCTCTAAATGTTTGGGTGATGCAATTCAATATAGACTGAAGTTTTATTTTGACCCCAAAGTTTATCTCCAGTGGGCAGTAGGGAGCACTGGCATTGCTGTCACAATTCTCCAGCTCTTCTTAGAATGAATTCACTTTTCTTGTGTCTGCCCCAGCTTCAATCATCATATTATATAATCCAAGTAGCTTCCCTTTGAGTCTTGCTAAGTCATCCATTCAGCATATGTTGGATGATCTTTTCACCATCAGGGTTAACTGAAACCAGGTATTGTCTATGCACTTGTCATGTGTGTGCATATCAATTTTTTTTTTGCAGAATTTCTGAGTATTAAGCATTAAGTTGGAGACATTGACGCTTAATTCACAAATACTTCTACATTATCTTCTAAGAAAAATTACTTATATATATATATATATACATGTATATATATATATCCACAAGGACATTATCATCATATTCAAGAAACTTGGCACTAGTATAATAATATACCCAATATATAGTCCATATTCAGATTTCTCCAGTTGTCCCAATGATGTTTTCTGGGTTTGTTTTTAATATAATATCCAATGCCTTGCATTTAGTTGTCAGGTATGTTTATCCTCCTATAACCTAAAAATATTTTTCCATCTATTCCTGTATTCAGTAAAATTGACATTTTTAAAGTGTCAAGGCCCATTATTTTTAGAATGTTTCACAACTTGAATTTATCTTATTATTTCTTCATGATTAAATTCAGGTTATAAATTTTGGATAAGAATATTTATAGATGATATTATTCCTTCCCAGTGCATCACATCAGGAGGTGTTTGTCATCCATTAGTTTCATTATTTGTAATATAGAGGTGATGTCCTTCATATTTGTTTTCATTGTATAGGTATGTATTTTTTAAATAATTTCCAAGTGATCTAAGAAATGACACTTCCAAGACTGTAAATATTGTTTTCTCATCCTATGATTTTCTTTTTAAGCTATGGTTTTAGCATCCACTACTGAGACTTACCTGAATCAATTATTGTATTGACAATTGTAAAACGGTGACCTCCTTATCTACTATCAGAGATAAATATCTCCTGCCAAGGCCAATTCACAGAAGGGAAGGGACATCAGGCAATGTAGAACAGTGAGAGCACACAAAGGTTCAGCTGCTCCATATATAGACTTTCACCAGTTCTGTTTTCAGCCTCAAGCTTTGTCCCTCAATTCACAAGTACCAGCTGTCTCCAGTCCTGAATCTTCTCTAGAGCTCCCTGACAACTGTCCCTGGCTTCTTACTAGTTATCTTCTCTTCACACTCTTATGTTTTAATTTTTATTTTTATTCTGTTACCTCTCATAGCATATGTTTAAAAAAAATGTTGCCTTTTCTTTTCTCCTGTCACCTCACTTCTCAATCTCCTTATTCCTCTGGGCTTTTATTTATTACCACTATTCTTTCACCATCACTTTTGTGACCTTTCAGAAAGGAGAGGAAAAAATGTACTTAAAACCTCAGGTCTTGTGAATTTGGGTATTTTTAGTTTTGAGTTTAACAGACACATACCTTAAACCTCCATTCACATTGCATTGTTTCATGTACAAGAATATTTCCTTCCTGTATGGCCACGTTACTATTCCTTTTTATTTATGATGACTATACAGCATTTGTTACTTTCACATAAGTAGAAATTTTTTCCTCAGCTTATATACATGTACCTTTTTTTCTTTAAGGAAATCTATGACTTATTTTCTTTTAAAAATATATTTTATTAATTAATCAGACCTAAGGAAGGTTTGGTGAGTATGTGTAGTAGAGAACATGTTTTCCTCCCCACTCCCCACATTGTTACTAGAAATTCTTCTCTTTCTTGGAAGACAGTTAAAGAAATCAGCACTCCCTTGCCAGAAGCAGCATCTGGACCTTTGGCATAATCCTCAGGTTGTTTTGTTGACAGCTTGTAAGCTTGTGTAGCTGCTCACAATCTTTCCTTAGCTTTAGAGACCACTCTGAAATGTTTGAATTTTTTCCTAACCAGTGGTCACCTAACTGTGGATCTGGTCCTCAGCCAGTTCTGATATCTTGGAAACTTCTCATTATTCAATGATATTCTAATCTGCTATTAAGTGGATACTAGAAGTAAAAGTGGGAGGCCTTCCAGATTTTAGGGATTTTTTTAAATGCACTGTGTAAAAGTGTGCCACAGCAGATGCTGATGCTGGTTTATCTGTTTGCCCTTGTCATGGCTTCAAATCTACCTGTAGCCCTGCTGGACAGTGCCCCTGTATGTGGGCAACATCCCATCTCAAACACCTCTATCTCCCTGCTTCCTTTGCCAGAAACTTTGTCAGTGGCAGGGGACTCTTTCTCCTTTTCAGTGAAGGATAACCTGGAAATAATAAGAATTTGATCCCTCCAGGGGCATGCAGGAGCCTCAGTAAGGCACAGGAATCAGTGAGTAAGTATCCTGGCATCTCAGTCCCTCACTGAGACAGTTCTAAGAGTGTCCCATGTGCAACCTCAGAAGGAATCTGAGCCCCAATTGTTCACATTTTTAACTTACTCATTAATACTTGTTATTGGATTTTTCCATCCTCCACCTCATTTCCTACTACCGCCCCTTGTACTTCCTGGGATCACTTTTCAAATAAACTAACTGCACCTAAGTCTGTCTCAGGATCTGTTTTTGGGGAAACTGTTGCAAAGATTCAAAAAGTTCCAGAAAAAGTACTAGCACATTTTGTTAGGAATTAATGCTACTTTGAGAATAAAGTATCCTTTTTTAAAATGTCTGATCATATTACCCTTCTTTTAATAGGGAACTGATGAATTTATAGTATTTATAAAAGGGCTAATTTATTTTTAAAAACCTCTGGAATTGTGCTGTGTGCCATACTTTCTGCTAGGCACTGAGAATACACAAGTTAACAAAATAAGCACAACCCACTGCTCTCTATTATAGAGCTTCGATTCTAGTGGTGACAAATAAATAGTCGATTATAATGCAGGTTGGGACAGGCTATGGTAAAGGAAATCTCATTACTGGTGTAATGAATCAGGTCAGAAAGATTGTCTTTGAGAGTGCCCAGATGGTTCAGTTGGTTAAGCATCTTCTGACTTTGCCTCAGGTCATGATCTCTGGGCCCTGGGATAGAGCACCACATAAGGCTCCATGCTCAGTGGAGCTCACTTGTCCCTCTCTTTCTCCCTCTGCCCCTTAACTCTTTTAAAATATTAAAAAAAAAACAAGACTGTCTTTGTTCACCATTGTTTCTCAACCCTTAGCATAAAACCTAGAACACAGTGAGAATTTCAGAAGTATTTCTTGAGTAAAAAGAGGTATATTCAAGTATGAGTTATATTCAGGAACTGCAAAAGTGATCAATGTGAACAGAATAAACCAGATAAAGGAAAGATAGAGAGATGGACAAGGGTCAGGACTTGTAGGGCTTTGAATACTACATTTAGGAAAGGGGACTTTATCCCAGGAATAGTTCTACAAAAATGCCAGGCATGATGAAAAATGGAGCAGAGCCAGCCAACCAGGGATCAGGCAAATTGGTTAGAGGGCTGTGCTGTTATCTACATGAGAGGTGCCGTGGTCCCAAATCTACCAGTGGTAGTGGGACTATGGAGATATGGCTGAGCTGGAAAGAAACGAAGGAGGCAGTATGAATGAGGCTTGACCCTTGTTGGATAGGAAAAGTTGGGGAGATACGGGGACAGTGCTGATAATGCTCAGGATTCTGCCCAGCATGATTCTCTGAATCTGGGACTTCAGGAACAGCAGTGACTTTACAGGTGAAGAAGGTGAAGACAAAGGAATTCACTCCAGTTTGGTACTGAGAGAAGAAAGGAAGTTTTGCCAAGGTTATTCTATATTACATTTCCCTCTGCCCATCAAAGCTTAAAAGGATTATTTATTTAAAAAAATCCAAAATATGTCACTTAAATATAGCCAGATAATTTATAGCCCTATAAATCTGATTAAAATTATAAATTTTAAAAAATTTAAATTAAAATTTAATTTAAAAATTTATAATTTTATCTAAATATGTTATATTAGCATACATATAATATGTTAATTTTTCTATCAAATAAGTATCTTATTTTTAATACTAAAAGCTATAAATCATGGTAGTCTCATCTGGCAAAATAAAATCTTAACTATATAATATTCATTTTCTTAAATAAAACTTGATGTTCAGAATAGTTATTTGTTGGAATAGTTTAATAAAATTGATTATAGCCCTTTAGGTGCAGTTAATTATTTTGAAATTGCTTCTTTTGGAAATGTGAGGGAGGGTAAGAAGGTTAAATGGAACTGAAGTAGTAAGCTGGGCCATTTAAAGAAGGCATGAGTTTAAATTCTGAATGCTGAATAAAAATGTCCTGAAAGACCTTTGTTTGGAAGGAAATGACTTTAGCTGTTTAGCCTTGGAGAGAATAAACAGCCACATGCATACTAATCTCATGAACCTCATGCCCATGCTCACAGACTCCTTATCTTTTATTCATTTCAAACTATACAACTCTTCAAGGAAGAGAAACCTTTGCTTCTTGTAGCATTGCTGCTAAAATGCAGAAGCTATGTTTGTGCCATTAGAATTTGAGTTATTAAAAAACAAAGAATTTGAGTTATTTGTGATTTTATATGGTTAGGTTATTGTAAATCTCTAGAGACAAGGAATGTAAAGGGGTATGAGTGTATCAATGGGGGATGAAGGGAGTTGGCAGGTGGCAGTGGGGTGCCTCCAGTGGGCTGGTGGGGCAGAAATAAGAGATGGCAGAGGGTGGAAGCTCACAAACCAAGAACCTTTTGAAACCCACCCCCCGCCCGTCCCCACAAAGCCAAGCCGTAGCTCTGTTATAGAGAGGCTCTCCTATCTTCCCATATCTGTTCCCAAATCAGCCCTAATTTCATCCACTCTTGTTCCTTTTTTGGAATAGGGAGATGGAGGGGCATAAATAAGATTTTAAAATGGTCCTATTGTCAGCTGCCATTTGAAACAGATGTTTTTCTTTGAGTTTCTTCTTGCAACTAGTTTATGATTTTATCAATACAGTTCAACATACTTTTAAAGGCATACTTCCAGAATGATCCAGTGTTTTCCAGGAATATAAAAAAAAGGCACATACTGTAACTGTTGATCATGAGGAGTGACGGATTGGTTCTGCCCTTTGCTAGTCCAAAACAGATCACTGAAAGTCTACAGGAACAGGTAAGAGGTTGACAATTGGGACAACAAATTTTGAAATTTATACTCTGAGCTTATCCCACTTATCAAGAAAATTTGACATCAGAAATAACTGTAAATTAACTGCAATTGAAAGTGTGTGACATTTATAGCTTGGCATAATCTTCAAATGAAGAACATGTTTATTTGGTTTGAAGGTAGTTTACTCAGGATTCATTGCCCTGATCTTTATCTCTCTTAGGTCATAAAGGGGGCTCTCTGGAACTCACGCATTCCTGACTTATTCAAACCTGCTTCTGAACTGTGCTTGGCTCACTGAAGCAGAGAGGCTTAGAGAAGGAAAATTAAAATGGGTCATATGCATCTGTGTCCTCTTTGAGGCATATCACAAAAACAGCCATTCTGGGAACATCGTAAACATTTTTACCCATCTGTCTAGTTTAATCTATTTGGGGATTAAACCTTCTGGCTTCCCAGAGTACAGGGTTGTGCTAGAGGCTCACTCATTATGATACGTGTTTCCAGGATGCTTGTTACTCCAATATAAATGACAGATTTGGGTCATTGTGTTTACTTAAAGAATCATGGATCTCTTGATTTATACTAGGACATCTGGCTTTTCTTCCCCCCTCTGAAATAGTTGCTTAAAATGAAGCCATTTACCCAGAGATAAACTAAGCACTGGGTGCTCATGATACCCAGTTATTAGTGACCAGTGATCTACTACTTCCTAAAAATATTTTTAGTTAGTCGCATGCATTTTTTATAATATCAGGGTTCTTCGATGATAAAATATTGGAAGACACCTGCTTGAACTATAGTTTTTGTATATTACAATGTAGCTCACATGGCCAACGCTATGTTTAACTATTCATCTTTTAGAACATAAGAAAAGCATTTGGGAGACATTACCAAAAAGAATCACTGTCCCTGTTTCTATTTTCCATGTGATTATAGTTTTCTTATTAAGAACAAATGTTGGTACAAAGTGATTATGTTGTAGGTTTCATTTCTGCTCTGACTTTTCTCTTAATTGGTAGTGATTGCTTCATCTGGTGAACTTGAATCCAGACCACACTGTAAGACTGATACTTGTCAAGAAAAAGAGAAGAACTCTTACCCATAGAGAAAGTTTCCAACTTTATTTACTGTTTGGAATTTTTTCCATGAATTTCAATTTCACCCAACTAAAGCTCATATCAGGTTGGCATTTAAGCTTGACCATTGCATGTAGGGCAAGCTCTCATCAGTTATATAGGCATGGATTAATCAGTCATACAATCATAAGTAAAGAGGAACTGTCAGCAACATAAAATTCACATGCAAATAGCAGGTACTGATTTATTTATTGTTAAGTTCACTTTTAGAGAAAAAAAATCATTAAAAAAAACTACTTCTCTGTGTCTCTTCATTAAAAAATCACATTCAACAGAGTACTCTATTTTAAGTCGGTGAATTCTGAAACCCCTTAAGAGAATTTCTTAGGTACAACTCTGTTCAGTAATAGTTAATCCAATGCCATAAAATACAGCTTAGAACATGGAATGCAAGTTAGGACACCCACTTCTGTCTCTTCTCTCTTTGATTAGGTAATAATGTTAGAGTTTTTGATTTATTAATGAGATATGGCATGAAGAAAACAAGGGGGAGCGCAGTGTCTAGGTAGCTCAGTTGTTTTAAATGTCTGACTCTAGATTTTGGCTCAGGTCATGACCTTATGGGTAGTGAGATCAAGCCCCAGGTTAGGCTCTGCACTCAGCAGGGAGTCTGCTTGAAGATTCTCTCCCTCTGCCTGCCCCCCCCTTCTCCCTTCTCTGTCTCCTTCTCCCTCTCTCTCTCTTTCTCTCTCTTTCTCTCTCAAATAAATAGATCTTTTTTTTTTTAGAAAAAGCATTCTATTTCATTTTAAAAACCAAAAGAAATAGCAAGCACAAAAATCAAAAGAAAAACAGTGTAATCTAAGCTTGATCTTTGGGTTTTCCCTTGCCATAAAGACTTCGGAAACTTGCCATTGGCCCTTGGGTCATCTCCAAACCAGAGCTTTAAAAAGCAATGGTTGCCTGAGACCCTAGCAGCCAAGTCAGACATTCTACAACCCAAGCAAAAAGGCTAAATGGAAATTTAGTCCCAGTTTGTGGTCAAACATGTTTACTATAGAGAGCACTCTGAAGCAGTATCAGATTTAATCTTTCTGAACTCACAATGGAACACACAGAACATGGAAGGGGAAATTGGGCTTAATTTGGCACAGCTGTTATTAGAGCATCTCTTGGTCTCTGAGCTATTTGTTTGGATTTTGTTTTATTGAGCTGCAGCAGATTATCATTGTAGGACAGCCTAGGACATTTGCTCTTTATTCATCCCCAGCCATGTCTTGTAGGAGCCCTCATCTCCTGCCTCACACAATTAACCATTGAGAAAGCACTTTTTAGTTGGAATGAGCTCATACAGTAATCATTTAATGTGTGTCTGCCTTCTATGTGCTGGGCACTCTGCTAGGCTCTATTCAAATATCTCACGCACTCTAACCAATTCTTTGTGTTGAGCATAATCAAGACATAAAAAAGATGAGAAGAATCACAAATCAAGTAGTATGCTCAAGGTTATTCTACCACTGTATCA
Organism: Vulpes vulpes; assembly: GCF_048418805.1. Taxonomy (NCBI): domain Eukaryota; kingdom Metazoa; phylum Chordata; class Mammalia; order Carnivora; family Canidae; genus Vulpes; species Vulpes vulpes. The sequence continues at coordinate 40,455,684 of NC_132793.1, forward strand.
GTCGAAATTCCTTTGATCTTGACAGAAAGCAAGCAAGACTGTCATAGGCTGCCCACGTATGTTGGTTGTAAAGAGTTCATGACCACTTTATCACCACCCAAGATGCCAGGGAGTCATTTTATTCTGATTATCTTGCTGCCATGTTGCCCACTGGGCTCTTCATACCATTCTACCTAGCTGCCCAACTACCAATATGTGGGCCATGCCCCCATAGCATCTTCCCTTCTACCCAGAAGTCATGAAGCACTTCTTCTGTGTTCTACCCTCGCAGACAGAGAACAGTCACTAAAACTCTTTCCAAAAATGCTGGAATTCCCATCTCTCAGATCTTGGTGAAGGGAGTTCCTTCAGTATCATTGAAATATATGATAATTTCACTCAAGTGTGCTGCTTCTTTTCTTTTTCCTCATCTTTTGGGGTTTCACCCAAATCTGAAAAGAGCATAAGACGTCTATCTCTGGCAACATATCTCTTTTTCCTATTGGCTGACCTCAAGAAATTTTGGTTAGGAAAGCAAACTTTAGGTCATTCAGTGAATTCTAATTCTGGGCCTAAAATTTTTTCCTATACAAATGTTACTGAAGACTTTATAGCATGATTTATTTGATATATAAATATATATATATATATGAATTAATGCAAATATTACAGTAATTTTAGATGCTCTAACTAAACCATTCAGTATGTTATGATAGTAGGAACACACTTATCTTTTGATATAATGCACTAAATATCCTCAGACTGATTTTGTCACATGTGGATGAGTGTAAGTGCTTAGACCTACTTGGTTCCAATAGTGAATAAAACTATTAAATAAATAGTAGTCCCATTAAATATTTCTCTTGATAAAGATCACTAACTGCATCAAAAAAATGTTAATTTTTTTAAAATTGAAGTATAGTTGACATACAATGTTACATTTGTTTCAGGCACTCAGTATAGTGATTCAACAATGCTACACATTGTGCTAGGCTCACTCTGTGTTGTAGGTACCCTCTGTCACCACATAACACTATTGATGTTAATTTTTATTTTTTTATTTTTTTAAAGACTTTATTTATTTATTCATGAGAGACACAGAGCGAGAGGCAGAGACACAGGCAGAGGGAGAAGCAGGCTCCATGCAGGGAGCCCAACGCAGGACTCGATCCCAGGACTCCAGAATCACGTCCCGGGCCAAAGGCAGGCACTCAACCGCTGAGCCACCCAGGGATCCCTGATGTTAATTTTTAATTAAAATGGTGATAACATCAATCTCATTTAAAAGTAGACTTTTGTTTGCAGAGAAACTATAAGCTCTGTCTGTTCTCCCATTCCCTACATTCTTGCCGCCCCATAAAGTGAGAACTTCTGCCAGTCATTCTCTGGTTTCTCTCCGTGGAGGAGAAATTAGTTTAGTGGCAAAAGGCCGGCATCCAAAAGTCCTTGTTTCTTTGTTGAGTGAAATCAATGTGTTAAGGGGTCACTGCTCATATGTATTCTATCCTCTTGGGCACAAAGTGCTTTATGAGGAGGGAGGTAGATCACATTTTCCATGAAGTTTTCTGCTTCAGTGTCTGTCTTGCAAACCTTGTTCTTAGCACCTGTGGTTGCCAAGGTAAAACATGAGTCAATGGATAGAAAGGCTGTGACCTTATGTCAAAACTTCCTCTTCCAGTTCAGTCTTCCCAATAAGAAAGCTAATGCTCCAATCTCTATCTGACTCTTGCATATATTTTTCAATTGATTCATGGCTTGGAAGTTGGAGGGATATAATACTTGATCATATTCAAACTCCAATAGCTTTAACTTAATTTATCATAGTTAAAGACACCACAGGCATAATGCAAGTCATTTTCTGCCTCAAATTCCAAGACTTTTGGATGAAGAAATGGTTGGCAGTGGAAGCCCCCTAGGACTAGTATAAAAAGACAGCCACTTTATCTCACCATTTATGCCTATTTTCCTATTGTTGTGGCTGGCTGAAAGACTATGGGTTGGAATAAAATTAGGAGGCTCAAGTTTGACTTCCAACACTTCCAATCAACCATCTGAATTCATTTAGGTGAATTTCATAATCTCTCTGATCTTTAGGTCCTTCACCTATAATGTAAGGAAAATAAAAATTATTTTATAAGATACTAGTACATTAAATAAGACTGAATTAATGAATTCATTCATCTTTTAGATATCAGTATATGATAATGATGAGAATCAATCAAGAGGAAAAAATATAATGCCAAGGCTAGATGCTGTTCTTTAAAAAATGACTTGCTCAGTCAAGATGGAATGGTCTTTCTGGATGTGTCAATAATTTTTCTTTCATTCTTAGACAAGTAATTTTGCTTTAAATGAGTCTGGTTTATGTTTTAAACAGAAGGTGAATCAGCTGGACAGAGAGCAAGAAATAAACCAGATGATCAAAGTCAACTTTTTCAAGTCTCTAACAAGAGACTATTTAGTGGTGCCCAATTTAAATTATCTGCCAAAAAAAGAAGAAATCTTAAGGGTCCTAAGAGGACTTGGCATAGTAAATGCTGTGATACGTTCACAGCAGAGGTTGGTACTTAGAACACCAGAGTTTGGTACTTCCCAATATGGCAGGAGTGAGTGTTCTATGGGAAAGTCAATGTGATGATTTTCTTCAGTGTCCATTTATAGCACTTTCACCTTCTTCGTCTCAATATCCTTATTCTTTCAAGTGTTGGTAAAGCAGACTTACTCTCATTATGTATTTGATTGGAATAAGTATGAATTATGCAATCAGCTTTGTCATTTTCCAACAACATGTGAAAAGTGAACCAGAAAGATAAGGGGAAGTCTTTTCCTCAGCACTGGTACATTTGTTCAGCCTTTAAAATTCTGCTGGCAAGTTGTAATAAGGTTGTCATTGTGCCTACTTAATACTTAAGCTTCACATTTTGAGCTGAGTCTGGCTGGGTGGAGTGGTTTCAGGCTTAGTCCTTGTGAGAAATTTCTATGTTGTTTGGTAGCACTAAAGTAAATTAAATATCGTTCTGCCCATGTTACCTAACATCAGTACCTTTTGGACTTTGTCTGCCCCGGATAGGGAATTGCCTCTTATCCTTTGTGAAAATCAAGTGAATGTTTTAAATAAATGAATCAAGGAATCAAAGAATAAATTAATACTGAGATGCATTGAGAAGGAGCAAAAAGATTTGAGTAGAATTTTTAGATAGTGCCTTCGGCTTTTGTTATTTTATGCTAAGTTATTTATCAGTAATTATCATTAGACAAGCTGTACTGTGGTGAAAAGCTGCTGTTTTTTCTTCTGCAGCCATATGAACTCTGGGGGATGCCGAGGGAATTTAAAATAAGAACAGAGCACACTGCTGTTTTATCTGAGCTGCTGCAATATCTCTGCTTGATACCCCATGTTGAACAAGAGACTATTTAGTAGCGCCCAACAATTATGCATGTACTTTTTCCTGGCAGAAAAGTCATCCCTGCTTTGTGTGTCAAAATTATGCTGAATCAGCATGAAAGTCAGACCTGACTTATTCCTGGAAGAGACTAGCCCATCTCTTACCATTTGAAATGAGATAATAATAATGAAGCTTTGAATATAGAAAAAATGTTTTAGGATAGATAGACAACTTGTTCTTATAAAGAATTTAAAATGTACTTTTCACATTTTCATAATCATTTCTGTTGTTACTATCTACTGCATCATTATATCTACTATTCACTACTGTCTGCTATATCACTGCCCCATATTCACCCCTCCCCAGCCCCAGTTTTTGGTATATTTCTAGTTCTATCCATATCGAAGTAACTGCATAAGGCTTTGACAGCTGTCTTCGTCTCTGATGGGATCTGGACCCCCTTATGATGTGGGGCCTTCATATAAGCATGTGATGTGGAAAATGAAACCCATGTGCAAATACAGAGTTAATTAGTATGAAAAGTCCCATTTTCCACCACATTTCTTGCCAGCAGCTATGATTATAAGCACTTAAACTTCCCAGGTCTAATATTTTTTTAACTAGATCCAAGCCAAGAGATTCCAAAATATTCCAAAATATTTCTGTGATATTACAGATGCATGAAAAAAAGGAATCAGTACTGGAAGTGTGTGCATGTGTGTGTGTGTGTGTGTGTGTGTGTGTGTATTATAGGCTTATTAGAGTTCATTGCCATACTTTCTGGGCATAAATGTGATTATTTCCTTCTAAATGTTTTATGAAATAGCAAGTTTTCTGAGACCTTTAATCATTGAGATGTTATTTAAGGTAGGCCTTAATGAAGCAGTGCTGAAAAAAATAGCTCCAGAGCAAGGCTGATGTCAAGTTGGCATTTTATCTATATGTTCTCTGATGGAAATTATCTCCATGGTAGAAATCAAAATAAGTTCTTTGAATTGTGTTGAATAAAATAAGATGAGTCAACCTAATTTGGGGAAAGGGTCTTAAAAAGGAAATAGATGCATTAGGATGCAGCTAGTGAAAGCCAGTGACACAGAGAGGCTAAGAATATACCATAATGCATGTTATATCTGGGTAGAAACATATATAGTTTGATCAGAATACAGTATCCTGGTGAGCACAGAAACTCAGGAAAGAGAATCAGCAGCTTACCTTTTTTGCCACTGCTATGGCTGGCCAGCAAGTAGGTTGTGCCAATCATACACATATGCATGCATCTGTGCACAAATGCTTATTCCTAGGGGAGGGTGGAGTGTTGACACCCTGAAAAATAATATCACTTGTGGGCTGGTTGGTAACAAGAGTTAGAAACAGGTACTTTTCATGTCTTGGTATCCATGACAATAAGAGAAGATGGAGAAGGCTGAGAGACTTTGGTCTAGCTTGCCCTGCAAACCTCCTCTACTTGTCATTCAAGACTTCTGACCCTTAGAAGCTAGAAGATGCCTCTTTTTCTCAGAGCCTTACTTATATCTTGTCCAGGTTGCTCAAATACTGTCCAGCAAGTTGCATTGTGCTACCTATGTCATTTGCTGCATCATGGCCTCAAAATGACTAATTTCTAAAAGTCTACTTGCTCTTCATGCTGACATTCAGATTTTATGTCAGCTTTTTATGCATTAGACATAACAAGACAGAATGTGTAGGAAACCATCTTAAAAGGAAGACTACAAATTATCCTGGCATTTAAACTATTAAAAAATGATTAAAGTATATATTTCACTTAAGTAGACAGCTGTGAAAATCTCTCTCTCTTTTAAGTTTAAAAGAAAAATGCATTTCTTAGCAGGATAAACGAATTAACAGAGTGTGGTAGGGATTGATCACAGAAATACAACAATATATTTTATTGTACACTTCTGCTGGTGCTATACAGGAAATGCATGTCTGTAAAAACCTTTTAAAAATGTAGTTTGAAAGACATGGATATAGCACATTGTTTGTCTTACCAGCAGGGAAAATGAAATGATCAATGAAAGCAGGGGTGCAGATGAGGGGATCCGTTAACTGTTTTCCTTGCATATGATTCCATTTAATCAACCCTGGAACAAAGGATAGCATTTTTCTTTCCTTTTTCCGTGTGTGTTATTTCACGTTATTAAATGAGATTTGAGTGAACTGAAGTAAGTCAGCCAAAACCTCCCTTGGATTAGATCCCCTAAACTTCCTTATGCTCAGATTTTTTCCAGATGGTTTCTCATGTCGCCAGTATAATATCAACAGTGTGTGACACGCTAGAAGAATATTTCTTAGACCAGTTCAGTCCTTGAAAGATAATTACACTGTCAGTTGCCATCACCGTTACTGTAAAAGTGAAGATAACTGGGGTAAGTATATTAAAATCCAGCCCCAAACCAGCCTCACTTTCAGATAGCCCATTTAAGAACCTTCACACACTTTTGTTGCTATCTGTCTACGTTGCTATACAGTGTAACACTGATATCTTTCTGACAGTGAATGCCTGCAGGTCACTTTTTGGTTATATGTTGGGGAAAATATCAAGAATTTTTACATGATGAAAAAGATTATACGCTCATGTCTGTTTAAAAAGTCTGCAGTCTCTGCCTTCCCACCTTCATTTGCAAGTTGAAAAATGTATTTCCATGCTACTACCCACTTTTGATCTTTTTTATTGTACCACTGACACTACTTATGGCACATTTTGCAGCTGGGTTTAAAAGCATGTTAGCAGGAAATTGTAGGTACCATGTCAACAAATATGGAAAACAGAACAGGTCTAAGAAATGTAGAATGCCTGCAAAAGTATGATTTTTGGTGAAAGTAAAATGGTTTCATGAAGCTGCTTTTCCCCTTTTTATTTTAATACAATTTCAATCTTACAGAAAAGTTGCAGAAACAGTGGTGAGAATTCTGATAAACATTACCAGACTATGTATACCCCTATATATTTATATGTATGGGTGAATGAGATATATAATATATGCATATGTTTATATATTATATATAAATTATATAAATATGGATAATATATGTATTTATATTTATACTTCCCCTGAACAATTCACAGTAAGTGCATCATACCCCTTTACTTTTAAATAATTTGGTATTTCCAAAGTACAAGAATATTCTCTTACATAACCCGAGAAAAACCATCATGGTTGGAATTTGGAATGGATATAATACTGTTGTCTAATCTTCAGTTCATCTTCAAATTTTGTCTGTTTTCCCACCAATACAAGGATATATTGCATTCACTTGCCAATTTGCCATCTCCAATTAGCCTTTAGTCTGGAATGTCATAAAGCTGCTTTTAAAAATGCAATATTTATAGCCAGTAGCTATGTCACGGTCCCTGCCCCACTGCTTGCCGGGCTCTGTGTAAATGCTCTGGTTTTCTGGTAACCCACCTGCATTTTACATTCGCCAACGGGAAGCATTTCAAATGCAAATGTTCATCTGAAAATAAATCCCAGGAGATCTCTGAGACTCTAAAGATGTGATCACGTAAGCAATCTAAAGTTACTTTTAGATTGAATACACAGATTTAACTATACACATTTATGTAATCATAAATGAGGTCCCCCAATCTTCATAGATATATGGTAATTACTTCACGGTAAAATGTTCTTATATAGATAATAGTTTGGAGTGTCTGAAGTGGCAAGTAAATATGTATGCTCACCTGAGATCGTTATTTTGGCAATTAAATAAAAAATACCAAGCAGTGTGAGATACTTTCATACTATAAGACACTTTCGTGTGTAGTTTCTTGAGTCCTAAAAAGTAGAATTGTTAGCTGAGCAGTAAATCAGTCATGGATATTACTTGGTATTCTTTTAATGGTGTCTAAAGGCAAAAAGCTGGTGGTCCACTATAATATAAGCAACACTATGTTTGGAGTTGGGAATCAGAACACTAATCTTTTTCTTACTGTTTATTAGCCCCGTGGCCTCCTTTGCTTCGTCTGTAAAATCAAGTGATCCAGCCTGGTGACGGCTGAGCTTCTTTCAGCACTACAGTGCTATGAAAAACCTGGACATCTGCTTAGGCCAGGCTGAGGGTAGGGAAAGAAACATCATTAGTTTAACAAGTTATTACCATGCCCTAGTTTGTTCTTAAAATACTATATTCCAGGGGGGTCTGGGTGGCTCAGTCAGTTAAGCATCTGCCTTGGGCTCAGGTCATGATCTCAGGGTCCTGGGACCCAGCCCCGCATCAGGCTTCCTGCACATCGGGGAGTCTGCTTCTCTTTCTTCCCCTCCCCCTACTCATGTGCATGTGCACATGCTGTCTCTCTCTCCCTCTCTCTCTCAAATAAATAAATAAAATCTTTTAAAAAATAATATATTCCAGTGGTATCTGTTGGCTCGATTGTGCAAAAAATACAATCTTGACTTTGAAAATTACTTTCCTCATTATCTGACTCGGACCTCTGTGTTTAGGGTTTCCTCCAATGTCACATCTTCTTTCTGGCTCTGCCCTATTGTCATATCCCTTGCCCTTAAAAAGAGCACCGTATTGTAATAGTGTTGTATGATGACAGACTGTGGTTACCCTTGTAGAGAGCTGAGCAACATAGAGACTTGTCCAATCACTACGTTGTACACCTGAAACTAATGTAACATTGTGTGTCAACTATACTTCAATTTAAAAGAGGGGAAAATTTTAACTAAAAAAATAAGAGAAAAAGAGAAAGAGACTACCCCTTGACATTCCCAGTAGTTTACCCTATCATCATTTCTATCTTACTGTGTCAGCCAATAAAATACCCTTCAGTTAATCATTTGTGTGAATAAGCATCACTCTACAGCTTATCTCAAAACCTTCAGCTGTTTATCTGTATGTCTCTGCACTCAGAGCAGTTTTCTTGCAATTGTCAAGTAATTTACTGTAGTTATACTGTTTCTTTTTGCAGTTATCCTAATATCAGTATTATATAAAAATATTGTCTGCCTACACTTATCTGTTTGGCAAACAGAAGTATACTCTGTATCTCAAGTTACTCTCATCATGGAAAAAATAAATACAAATTCTGAAGCTAGCTAGACCTTTTTTTTTAAGTGCTTTGTTATTTTACTATGAAAATTAATGACTGAAAGAAATACATTTTAAACATTTTTTAATCCTCTTCTGGTTTTTCTTCAGGAAAATTATTTAAATATACTGACCCTAGTTAAAGATACTTGGTTTCAATTCACTACTAAAGCAAATACTTGGATTTTTTTCACGAATGGCAAGTACAATTTATTTAAGGCTTTATAATTTTATGAATTCTATAAAGATACCGTTTTGTTTCATTCATGAAGAGAAAGAGAATTAGGTCACGTAATCAAAAAGTGAGAGTAATCCATTCAGCCTATGCAGCTATATGACCACACATGTTGGGTGCATTTACTACTGGAGGCTGGACTAAAGCCTCAGACATGGTCTCCATGTTGCCCAGCATATGGGATGTGGAAAACAGCTTCAGCACCTGGGAACAATAGAGAATGCAAATAACTCCCATGAACACATGGGAGTTTGAGCCAGATTATCACAGTTTATCAACCACTCTGGGAGTAAATTACCAACATTGTCTATGAGTCTTAACCCTTTTGAGACCACAGATAACTTTTAATAATTTACTTCTATGGTACATTAAGGGACACTCTAGTGACAACTTAATAGCCCTAATGTGGCTGTCAAAAATGCCTGGTAATTTTTAAAAAGTGGAGAATTATGTCCTAGAAGGTCCATTTAAAAGCCACGAACTCAAATACCTCTTAAGAGCCAGGTGGGAGCACATGAGTGATGCTTATAGTAGGGACAGGGGGAAGCAGGTTGCACTCTTACAGGAGCAGCCCATGCCTCTGCTTATCAGTGGTTACCAGGTCAGAATGTGGGCTCAAAGTTATATTGTCTCACCTTTCAGGAGAAGCTAGGAATTCTGATGTTTGTGTGAAATCTCCAGCATCTTAAATATTGGAAAATTTAATTCAATTTAAAAGACCTGGTACTGGCTAAGCTAAATAAGCCAATATATTACCAGTTTTGAATTATTCAGAATTCAAAAAGATGTTAATGTACTTGAACAGGTAATTTCCTGTTGACTTTAGTTGGATATGGGTTCTAAGGCCTCCAGCTCTGGCTCTACATTTTTGTATAGGAAAAACCTACCTTTCCTATGGATTTGCCATTTCCTACCCTCCCTTCTCACTTCCCTATCAGGGCAAGGGTTTTTGTATCCTTTAAAAGTCCCATTTATATTTTCAGGGCAATCTCATACCTCTTAACCTTTGTGTTTCTTTCCCAGTAAAGTGGAGATTTCTAGGGTTTAGGCCTTGTGGATGGATGATACACCTTCATACAGCATATTATTCTTCTTTCCATGTTGATGTATTAGTCAGCGTAGGCTGGGACATGCTGCATAACAAACTAATACTGAATGTTTAGTGGCTCCACACAACAAAATCTATCTGTTGTTCTGTGTATCTAACCCTGGTGAACAAGTGGATATAGTTGACACCTTTTCTCAATGACCTAGATTGACAAATGGTCTACATTGTGATGCTGCCATCTCAAAATATGGCTTCTAGGGAACCTAGCTTAGGAAGAGAGCAGTGACAGGGGTACTTCAGTTTCGTCCAGAAATGGTATACACTACTTCTACTTATGGCCCTATGGCTGAAACTAGTCATGTGGTTCCAACTGACCTGCATGGGAGGCTGGAGAATATGAGGTACCACCTGGAATCTTGGCTAAGCATTACTATTTCTACAATAATGTTTTCCTCACTGTCAAATTCAAGGTTGGGGCTCCTGTGAGTAAGCAACTACAGATGGTTTCTCCTTAAAATCCTTCACAGATACCATATCAGTCTCTATAAGCATGATGCATGCTTGGGCAGATTTATATGTTTGGGAATCAACTTTGCTGTACAAAAATAGATTGATGACTTTAACACTTACATATCATTTAGTTATAAACAACTGAAAATCCAATTCAAACCAGGTCAAGCAAGAAAACGAACTAATTTGCTCTGGCAGTTGGGAAATTCAGTGGAAGGACTGGCTCCACTTACAGCTCGATTCAGAACTCAAATTATGCAACTAGTACCCACACTTTCCCTTTCACTATTCTGTTATTATCCATGCTGGTTTTATTTTGAGCCACTACATGTTGGCCCTTAGCACTTCAGCTGTCTCAAGATGGCAGATCCAGCTTCAAAACTTCTCAGGTACAAGTTTAGGAAGAAAGTATGCAAATCCTTTTGGGCTTCCTCAAAAATCCGGAGATTTACTCTAATTTAACTGCTTAGGTCACATGCCCATCCCTGAACCTACCACTCTGGCTTGAGATGTAATGATTGGTTTATATCAAATAAAAAAGTAGAGGCTGTTGCTAGAAAAAAAAAAAAAAAAAGATATCAGGGGATCAGTACATATCTACTACTCCATGTAAAGTAGAGAATAAAGATACCTAAATATTTTAAGCATTTAATACTATTATACATTTAAATTTTATTTACTTACTTTTAATAGGCTTTTTTATTTATAACAGTTTTAGGGTAATAGGAAAATTGAGTGAAAGGTCCCAAGATTTCCCATATACCCTCTGCCCGTATTCATATAAAGCCTTCCCTATTATCAACACCTCCCCGTCAGAGTGACACATTTATAACAATTGATGAACCTACACTCATACATCATTATCACACAAAGTCTATAGCTGACATTAGGGTTCACCCTTGGTGTTGTGCCTGCTATGGGTCTAGACAAATGTATCCACCATTATAGTATTCTACAGAGTAGTTTCACTGCCCTAAAAATTCTTTGTCGCTACTTGTTCATCCTTCCCTCCTAGTAATTAATCCCTGGCAACCACTGATCTTTTTACTGTCTGTATAAATTTGTCTTTTCCGGAATGTCATATATACAGAATAATACAGTATGTAGCCTTTTTCAGTTTGGCTTCTTTCTCTTAGTAAATGCATTGAACTTTTCTCCATGTCTTTTCATCACTTGATAATTTCTTTTCGGTTCTGAATAATATTCAGATATAATCGTCTAGGTATACCACAATTCATTTATCCATTCACCCACTCAAGGGCATCTTGGTTGCTTCTAAGTTTTTGTTAATTGTGAATAGTGCTTCTATAAATATCCATGTTTTTCTGTAGTTTAAACTTTCAACTTTTTGAGTTAAAGTACCAAGGAGCACAATTGCTGGATCATATGGTATGTTTAGTTTTGTAAGAAACTACCAAACTCTTTCAAAGTGGCTGTATCATTTTGCATTCCTATCAGGAATGAATGAGATTTCCTTTTGCTCTATATACTTGCCAACATGTGGTATTGTCAGAGTTCCAAATTTTGGCCATTCTAATAGATGTGTGGTGGTATCTTATTTTAATTTGCATGTTCCATGATAATGTATGATGTGGAACATCATGTGCTTATTTGTCATCTGTAGATTTTATTTGGTGATATGTCTGTTTAGGTCTTTGATCTATTTTTTAATTGGATTATTTTCTTCTGATTGAGTTTCAAGTTCTTTGTATATTTCAGATAACAGTCCTTTATCAGATATGTTGTTTGCAAATATATTCTCCCAGTCTGTGATTTGTTTTATTATTCTCTTGATGATGTCTTTTGCAGAGCAGAAAATTTTAATTTTAATGAAATCTAGCTATTCATGCTTTCTTCCATGGATCATGTCCTTGGTGTTGCGTCTAAAAAGTCACCTCCTACGCAAGGCCACCTAGATATTCTCCTGTGTTATTTTCTGGGAGTTTCATAGTTTTACATTTTACATGTAGGTCTGTGATTCTTTATTTTCTTTTTTTTTGGGGGGGGGGTGTCTGTGATTCATTTTGAGTTTATTTTGCAAAGCATGTAAGATCTGTGTCTAGATACATTTTTTTTTAATATGTGGATGTCCAGTTGTTCCACCACCATTTGTTGAAAAGACTATCTTTTCTCCATTGTCTTGACTTTGCTCCTTTGTCAAAGATCAGTTGACTATATTTATGTGGGCCTATTTCTGAGCTCTCTATTCTATTTCACCATATTGTATTTTTATATCTACCAATTATCATGATCTTTTCTTATAACTGCTGACTTGGCATACTATATTCAGAAACCTGGTATTTAAAAACTTCTGCTGACGTACTTTAACCCTTAAGGTATATTTTGATCTATAATTCTGGGTCTCAGTAGTCAATACAGAAGTATTTCTTACTGAAGCCACTATTTTATTTTTAACATGGTGCTGTTTATACATCTGGCAGCCTGGAGATAGCTGGAAACAGTTTGGATGTCCTTGAAATGAAAAATAATCACATGGTTATAATCTTTGGATTTCTTTTTGGATTTATCCAAGTCAAGAAGGTTGAGACACAAATAATTATTTTCCAAATATCTTTCTCCAAAATTTGTTTCTTTTCTTTGGCTTATTTTAGAGATATATCTCCATTACCAGATGTGTTTCTTTTGATAATTTTCCCTGGTTTATTGGAAATTTGACATTTCCTTTGTTAGGAAAACACACTGTATTAATTACCTTGTAAATATTCAACTTCATCATACATATAAACTTTGTATGATTACATATGTTTAACTTTTAAAAAGGAGCTTAGTGAGTCATTTGGATTCTATAAGATTTGATATTGGAGAAAAATTTAAATATCACTTATTATTGTGCTTTTTGTCTTTAGCAGATTATAGATGGCATTTGTTTGGGAGGTGTCAAAGTCATAATATAAAATATACAGAACAACAGGAATCAGATGTCTCTAAGGCAAAATAAAATGAATATAAAAAATGAGACTTTATTTAAACTTGCAAGTATGTCTTGACTTAGTGTTTTTCACAGTATGTACTTAGAGCACTAATCTGTAAAGGTTACTTGATCAGAAAGTTGGGGGAAATGCTGCATTCCATATTTTCTTCTTGGAATTTAAAAGTAAACATTATCATATTAAGTTTTTCAAAAAGTCTTATTGTAAAAAAAATAATAATCATAAACTCTGTTCAACTCTAACGTGGGGTTTCTCAACCTTACTTTGACCATGGCATCCTATTTGCAAGAACAATTGTTAACGTCCTGTAGAATCACATAACAAACTCCGAGGAGCATGTTAACTGCTTCACAGCTTTAAAAAGAATCCATGAATCTATTTTGTGTCCAGGTAAACATCACTTCCACAAAATTCAAGCTTTTTCCAGTTTAATCAATAGGAAGGGGGACTTTCCATGTACAAATATTGATTGAATGTGTATATTCACTCAAATTCCTGGGGAAGAGGAAAGGATAAGTCTCCTAGAAATGGCAGCATGAGCACTCTCTAAGCCCTTACATAAATCAATGTTCATTATTATAAATCGCAAATCCATTAGCCACCAAGAGAGAATTTCTTTTGTTTTATTTTTAAATTTGCAATGAAAACCATAATTAAATAATTCCTTCAGTAACATACTCTTGCAAAGTAAAATAGTCTTCAAAATTAACCTTTTCTAGCATGTAATTTTCACAGTTAATGCCTGACAAAGCAGAATATGAAAAGAAAAACAAACTTCCCTGACATTCCTTGTAATATACCTAGAGTTTATTTAATGTGGTAGGAACTACTGGGTAATTTAGCTAATTTCTCAGAACTGAATGTGGAAATCTTACCTTATAAATTTGCTTATTTGGTTACTATGTATTAACATACAGTGATTTTGACATTGCTTTCAAGTATATTAACTATAATCTATGTGCTCTTGGTTTAAAAATAATATCCTTTGGGTCACCTGGGGGACTCAGACTGTTAAGCAACTGACTCTTGATTTCAGCTCAGATCATAATCTCAGGATGGCAAGAGAGAGCCCTACCTCGGGCTCTACACTCAGTGTGGAGTCTGTTTGGGATGTTCTCCCTCTCTGTCTGCCTTTCCCCCTACTTGTGCACAATAAATAAATAAATAAATAAATAAATAAATAAATAAATATCTTTTAAAAATACAAATAATATCCCTTTTCATAAATGCATGGAAGCCCCACCTTGATTTTGTATTTGAATCTGAAAAGTGGATCTGCTAAAGAAACTCACTGCCACCTTGCTGAAATTGATGGAGTATGTTTTCAGTCAGCAAACTCTCAAAGCAACACATAAAATCTAAGGAAGTAAAATGTAGCCCCAGGAAGAAAACTTCATCTGAGGACCTTGTAACTGTCCAAAAAGCCATTTTAAACTACAGAAAATTCGAATTAAAAATAATGACAACCTTTCCATATTACATTATCACAAAAGATAGCTAATAATATCCTTCTATCAATGAAGCGAAAAGTACCAAGATCAAAACCACAAGTCTACTTTTCAAAATGATGTTAGTTAAAGAGAAAATAAACTTGACATTCAGTACTTTTGAAAAGCCAAGCACGATGAAGCACAGAAAGAAATACCCCACCATCAACTACCAAAGCAACTACACTGTTTTGACATGTTTCATTTCAGTGTCTCATTTCTTCAGTAAACCATAGACTGTATATATTTTGCCATATTGTTTTAAAACATGAACATCATGTTTTAATAGTAGTGTAATATGCCATCGCAAGGCCAAAACAGAATAATTTTTTTCTTAATTAAAATAAACTTTTTTTTGGTTTGCATCCCTGAAGATAAAACCAGAGTCATTGTAGAAAGGACTTGCAGCAGCCCTTTGTTTGAGTACATGTACGGATTTCAAGATTACTATGGTCTGTTAGGTATATTTCTTAGGAAAATCATCGAGTATTTTTCCTTAAGTTTCTTTTTTTTTTCTTATCTAATCACCTGGCACCTGGGTAGCTCAGTAGTTGAGCATCAGCCTTCAGCTCAGGTATCTCAGAGTCCTGGGATTGAGTACCACGTCGGGCTCCCCTCCAGAAGCCTGCTTCTCCCTCTGCCTATGTCTCTCACTGTGTCTCTCATGAATAAAAAAATAAAATCTCTTTAAAAAAATAAATATATTATCAAATCAAGGCAAAGAAAGAAAAACACAGTCTAGGATCTAGAGATCCCAAGAATTCTCATATAAGTAGTTGTTCTGTAGAATAGTAGCATTCCGTGAGAAACTGTAAAATCCAGCAATCTCTCTGTTTTCTATCATTTTCCAGGTAGAGTTATATTTACTTGGCTTTTTTATGACAGTATATTTTAAATGAACTTGAATATTAAGCTTCTGAATCTTTATATGAGAACACAGACAAGGTCTCAAGGTGATTTCTCCAAACTGAGTAGAAGAAACTATAACCTGCCACAAAAGGATAAGAATGTCTTGGAGAATTTTTGGCTCTGGCAATCCCTAAAGAATCTCTTGGTTTAAATTTCTATCATTTCAGCTTCAGGTAGCCCAAACCATACAGGGCTTGGACTTCATTGCATCAGTCCTGATACTTTTTGTTTTTCTTATAAAAAGGCAAACTCTCTATCAGTGTATTGAGGTGTGGATTCAACCTACAAGGGACCATTTTTGGTATGTTTGAAAACTGAAAATGAAATGAATTTTGTAACTGAAAAATCCAGTTATCAGGCATGAGCAAATGGCTGAGTTTGTTTAAGATTCTTTTGCTAATCACTTCATTTTCTTTTAAGTTACCAAAGTTCATGTATGAAATTAGACTCAACTGCTATTTTTTTAATACTGAGCTCCATCCAGAGCCTAAGGTCTGAATTGTTCCTCTCTCATCTAGGAGTTTTAACTTTCACTCTATACTTAGGCACGTATAACATGTTTTTCAACATCCTTGGATATAAGCTTGGACTTAATTTTACCATTCTCTGTATTCATCTAGAAAAGATAGGTAGCTGCTATCCCTCAGTGCACAGTAGGGATTGTGCTGCATTGAAAGACAAGTGATCAGTAGCATTTCATTTTAATACAGGAGTTCTTTTTTTTTTTAAGGTTGCTTCTAAAGCTCTTAAAATAAGAATGTACATTCTTATTTGAGCTTATGATTTATACTCAGTCTACTTCCAAAAGGCATTTGGAACTGGCTTATAATATAAGGCACATGTATATATAATAACATCATTAAAATAGAACTAAAATAGAACTACAAAGTTAAAAGCCATGCATGGATTGGAAGAGGGGTAAAAATAGACCAGCAGAATAAGTAAGGTTCTAGAGCTGAGAAGGAGATCCTACCCAGATCCCTGTTGCAATCAAAGCAGAAAGGAGAAATGATGGGTTACTTAATAATTCTCATTAGCTGGTATGGGGGAATGGAGGGGAAGAAACACACTGGTTTCTCTGGGAGAGACAATTTTGTCCCACCACTGAATTGTAAAAGGCATTTGTAATATGGTCTTAGGACAGACTGAAATTATCTGCTTTTTAAAATGTTTTATGGAAGTATAACGTACATTGAAAAATGAGCACATATCACAAGGGTACAGCCAGATGAATTGTCACAAACAGAATACATCTGTGCCCCAAATAAAACCTAGAATGTCTTAGCATCCCAAAATACCTGTATGTCTCCTTCCAGTCATGACTCCCTCCTCCTCCTAAATGCTCTCTTCTTAGAACATACATTTTACCTTTTTTTTTTAAGACTTTATTTATTTATTCAAGAGACACACACACATACACACACACACACACACACACACACAGGGGCAGAGACATAGGCAGAGGGAGAAGCAGGCTCCATGCAAGGAGCCCGATGTGGGACTCAATCCCGGGTCTCCAGAATCACACCCAGGCCGAAGGTGGTGCTAAACCACTGAGCCACCCGGGCAAATTAAAATTTAAAGGTAAATTAAAATTAAAATTAAAATTTACTTTTTAATTTGGTATATTTTAAAATACATATTTCAATAATTTTCTCTATCTTCATGTTTAAAATAATAATTCTGCTAGCCCATAGTTTTATCCATCCATTTATTCACTTAGCAAGTCAAAAATTCTTGAATATTGTCCATAAAACTAATAACCATTATGTCTAGAATGTTTGGGTCTTTAAATAGATTTTTATTCTATTTTTAATTTGTTTGCATTAAAATTCACTTGTTTTTCATTTTCTCTTTCACTTTCTTTTCTGCTACAGAGTTACATGAATTTTGACATAAGCAAGATTAATGTATCCACCACCTCAAGCTGGATTCCAACAATTCCATCACCCCCAAAACTCTCTCCTGCTTTACCTTTGCTGTCACACTTTTTCCCCAGTGCTGCTCTGGCCAACTCCCAAAGGAACATAACAATTTGTGTTTTGAGCCAATAATGAGGAAACTTTTCTCATTCTTCATTTTCAGCTGCAAATCCTTCATTTTCCCTTCTTCTGTCTTTACATCACTATCATATTAAAGCCATTTCATTTCTTGATTGCAAAAGTCCAAGGTCTGGCCATGTTGAAGGTATTTTTCTGGTAGTCAAAACTCACAGTGTTCTACCAGACTAACTAACCTTGTTTTCTGCACCTTGTTTTATTTTGTTTTGTTTTCTTCTCAGATGTTGGGTCTTTATGATATAGAACAGAAATATTGACCTTTGGATGAGGATCACTCAGAATCTTCCTCTGTGACTATGACATTTCCCAAGATGGAATAGAAAAGAAATACCCACGGCTGAATAGGAACAACTGGCAGATGTGCCCTGAAATGCAGAAATACCCCCTTGAGTTTTTCAGGATTTTACTTCTCTAAGAAAATGTTTATTTTATTTTTCCCCATTTAACCCACCCTTAATAATTTCCCCAGGTTATCTTTTGAATGAGCAGTTCTTTACTATATTGTAGTAACACTGATAATAGTGAAAGAGGTGGTATTTGGAAGGAAATTTGTCAGCTTGAATTGTTTTATGCATAGCAGTTGGCAAACTGTTTCTGTGATTTCAATAGTATTCTGGCTTCTGTCTTTGAAGGGAAGCAGAACATTTGCCTATATAAATAAAGTGAGTCTGAATTATAAAATGTGCTTTATCAACAACTTTCTTAATCTCTAATATGTATATTATAAATGCAAAACGTTCTCCCGAGAAAAGCAAGAAAATATAACCAAGGAAAAGAGCATTGAAAACTCCTTACTCCTATGTCCCAGAAGCATTTACTCTTTTACTTATTAAGTTTTCATAATGGAAATTATCAACTGTATACTAAAGCAGAGGAAATAGTATAGTGAATCCAATGCACCCCATCACTTTCTATAGCAATCAGCAACACACTTCCACTCCTGGTTTACCTCTCTACTCCTTAACCCTGCCTCACACTGGATTATTTTCAAGCAAATCCCACACATTACATGATTTCATCCATACTTTTAGTGTGCATATACTTATAAAATATAAAAAACTTTAAAAAACTATATTGCTATGATCACAGATGAAAAGCATTAATAATTCTTTTATATTATTATACATTATGCCAGTACAAATTCCCTGACTCTTTCTCTCTTTCTTTCTTTCTTCTTTCTTTCTTCTTTCTTTCTTTCTTTCTTTCTTTCTTTCTTTCTTTCTTTCTCTCTTTCTTTCTTTCTTTCTTTCTTTCTTTCTTTCTTTCTTCTTTCTTTCATTGTTTCTTTCTTTCTCTTTCTTTCTTTCTTCTTCTTTCTTTCTTTCTTTTTCTTTCTCTCATATAAATGGTTAGGAAAACAACCAATCATTCATAATATCTTAGGACACATCCTTTTTGCCAATTTCCTATGTCTTTTCTTTGGGTTTGTGCATGCTTATGTGTTTCCCTACAGACTTCCTGTCACTTATGAACACATATAAACATAAAATATGGATATATACTCATATTCACAAATAAGCTTATACCTTAAATCCTTCTCTATAACACCTTTCTACAACAATACATAAAAGTCTCCCTCATTCTTTTTTCCTCATGGCCACTTAGAATCCCCTAGGATGGCTTACTATTATTCATTTTATCATTTCCTGTTCATTATTTAATATGAGCTATCCTGCACTGAATATAAATAATATTTATTTAAATTATTACTGAATACAAGTTTACAGCTACATTTAGGTATTCACAACTGGTTGATGAGCAAAGCACTGAGCAATGTAGGTTCTCTCTCTAACAAGTATATCTTTAGGCAAGTCTGTTTTACTTTCAGTTGATAAAAGATGCTTGAACCACATGCTATAACCTTGCATGTCACTTTGCAGTTTACCTGAAATCAAGTTACATCGCAGGAAAGTAGCCACTGTTCATATTAAATGTGAGATCCAAGTTAGCATGACAGGTGAGTGCCTAATCAGAGTTGAATAAATAAGATACTATGTTCAAATGACAGTGTTTCCTGAGCTCTCAGATCCTGGTAATCAAGAACATTTGGCCTTGTGTACATTTCTGAAAGCCTGTGTAGGAAAAACTTATACTTTGGAGCTAGATAAACAAAGCATGAATCCTCATGCCAGCATTTACTGCTAGGTGACTTAGTATATATTAATATCCCTAAGCTTGAAATTTCTTCACCTGCTTATAGGAGATAATGCTAATGCCTAATCATGGGGTGAGTGTGAAGATTGAACGTGATAATGATGCAATAAAGGGCTTTGCATAGTGCTTGGAAAGAGCTAAATAAATTGTAGTGACTTACAGTTATAGTTAAAAGACCACACTAAATGCCAGACACCGAAGACTGCACACAAGGAGATTCCATTTATATACAGTATAACAACAGGAAAACGGATCTGTGCCAATCTGAGTCAAGAGGGAGGGTAGTGACTAGAAGAAGGTACAAGGGGCTTCAAAAGTGCTAATAATGTTCTTTTCCTAAGTAGTGCTGGTTACACAGGTGTTTCAGAATATCCACTGAGCTGTACACTCATGCATTTGCACCCTTCTGTATGTATTTTATACTTCAGTGAAAAGTCAAAATTAAAAAAAATAACATCGATCTTATTCCTGGCAATAAGATACCTACATATGGATACCTAGCTAACTAGCTAGCTAGATGGATGGTAGAATGCTAGTCATTGTTCTCCAGTTGAATTGTTGCTTTCCTGCTAAATTTTAGGAAACTTTATTTGAAAGTAATGTTGATTCAGGTCAATCATCAAATATATTTTGAATTGGTTTTGTTAAATCCTTCTTCATATTTTTGAGGGAATTTTCCATATTCAGCTCAGGGGGTGGTGGTGGGGAGGGCAGATACTTACCTTGCTTTCTCTAGATTGTTCCTGGGGTGAGGGAGTGTGGTGCACTATGGCAGCCGTATCTTGTCAGCCAGGACCAGAACCACAGCACTGCAGGCTTTGAAATGAGTTATGGGAAGCCCGAGGAACCCTGAGGTGGTGTGGGTCCATCCGGCAGTAAGCTAAACTTATCAACTTGTCCTGAAGAGTAATTCTTTTTGCACAATACCTCCAGGAAGTAACAGTGAATTCATGACCTAAGAGTTATCTCCTTTCTTTGGGTGGTGACATTTCAAACGTTCAGAAGAACATTTAAAGTTGGAGAAAATAGGCCCAAGAAATAGATATTTGATTTAGTTGTTACCAAACAATCACACTCATTTTGTCAAGCAGAATGAAGTGAGCGAGGCTCAACATCTGATATGGTGGAGCCTGCTGTTCAGGGCAGCTTTAACTGCCAAATTGAGGGGAACCCTCAGTATGTGTTTGTGGAATCTGCTCTAAAGAAAAAATTTCAGTTCTCACTGTTGTTAGTCCTTTTGTTTCATAATCGTGTGTGTGTGTGTGTGTGTGTGTGTGCGTGCGCGCGCATGTGTGCATACAAAGCCTGAAAGGTAAAATATTTGACAATCCTCCTTTTGAAGTCCAATGTATACAGTATAGTCAGACAGATTTCATAAAAGTCACCTACTACAGAGGTTTTAACAACGAAAAAATTGTTTAAGCAGATGGGTGTTAATCAGTATTTTCTAATGTGAATTCGGATATGAAAAATATAATTATAAGGATGTTAGACCCTCTTTTTTGCTGTCACAGCACACAGCTGGAAATTGCTTATTATTAGCTTGCAAATCCTACAGGAAAATACAGAATTATTTTTAGTACTCAGCAAATTTATAGCGGTAATTATGGGTATTCACATCACTTCCGGAATGTGAGAGTCCTATATCTTTACTCTCTAGGTTGAGAAGATCATTTTTATCATATGTGCACCCTTGATATTGATTTCTATGATCACTGGAAATCAGAAGTGCTTTTCTGGTAATGCTCTGAATGACAATAGTCGTTTTGCAATGTAAATTGTTTGGAGGCTCTCTTGCCCTAAGTTGTTGTTTTTAATTGTGATAAAAGATAAAGTTAAAAAAATCGCCTTGTATTCCCAACACCAAATCCCCCAACCTCCCTACATCTGAATTCACACATTCTACCTCCTTCCTTTGTCACCTGGGAGCAACCTCCCTGGTTCTATTACAAGACAAATCCTTCCCTTGCGCTTTGGACATCACCTGTTCTTATGACCCCATTACCCAAGAACTTCACTCTCCCTACTGCACTCCTCTCCCTGTATCATCTGTGTCTGAGGCCTCCATCAGTCTCTACACACACCTGAACAGCTCTGAGCTTGAGAAAACTAAACCATCAGTGGCCTCATTCACTGCAAAAATCCTTAGAGAATTAGCTAGATTAGTAGTCTCTATTTGCTCACCTCCCCTTCTCTCCTTCGCCAACTCCTCTGGGCTTCCAAATTCATCAATCTTCTTATAAATGGCACCTCCATCTGCCACTTCCTCAGGCCAAGAACAGTGGAGTCATTTCATAAATTCCATACATTCAGTCTTACAAGTTTTCTTATAAACTCAGTCTGCACAGTGTGTTTGGAATCCAACCACTCTCTGTCCTCTCCCTGGGGCTCCCAAGCCCCAGTCCACAGACATCTTATTGTTGTCACTAAAACCTTCTTGCTACATCGAATGGATCATTAATTATTTGGTCCTTTCTTAGTTGACCTGTCTTGGTGAAACTTTTCCTTTACTTGAGGCTTCTGCGATTGAAGGTCCTCCAGTAACTTGTTTAATACGGAGAACTTTGGGAAAAAAAAAAAAAAAAAGAGTGTTAACTAGGAAACTGAAAGGACTACACAGAATTATATATCCTTTTGTAAAGAACATAATCTAGGTCACTGAAATGTGTGAAAGGGATTTTTAAGGTGTTCTGGAAGTAGAGACTGCAGGAAACAACCATCACATTGAGGGAGGAGGTTGGAAGTCGAATTTAGGTACTTAGAGGAGGGGCCCCAAGGAGTGGAAACCCTGACCTGGCGGGAAAGGGGCCCTTGGCTGGAACTCCTGTGTTCTGTGCTGGGTGCTGGTGTTGGAGTCACCCAGCCGGATGTTATGAGATTTGTTCTGTGAAGGTTGTAAAAACAGCAGAATGAAATAAACTGCCGCTAAGAAAAAGTCTTGCCATTTCCATGGGGAGGAAAGGAGCCTAGGACGAGTCCCAGGCGAAAACCCATTCTGACTCTGTTGCCTCGCACGCTGCCTCTAGCACCTCCTAGGGGCGGAGCCTAGCATCCAGGTTTCAGCCCCAGGTCACAAGGCAGGATCTACAGGGTGAGCTTAAAGATGACCTCAATAGCTACATAACTGATAGAATAATCTCTGCTCTCACTTGTTGCTCCTTTTCATTCTCTTTTCCTGGCTCTGCATCATCTGCCTGATATTGAAATCTTGGAGTGCCCTTGGGTCTTCATGCTGAACCTTCTCTCTCCTTAGGTCGTCTTCTCCAAGCAAATACACACTGTGATTCCCAAATTTGTAACTCCAGCCGTGACCTCTCCCCTAGGCCCGGCCCGGAATCGAGTGGCAAACTACCTGTGATACATTTCACAGAGATATTTAATAGGCATGTGAAGCCTGTGTCGAAAACAGTGCTTTTGATTCCCACTCATCTCCAGCCTGCCCCTCTCACCCTCTTCTCATTAAATGCTACATCCTATATAATTTCCTCAGGCCAAAATCTCAAAGTCCTTTTATAACCTGAAGATTCTAATTATTCTTATAAACACAGTGTTATAAGTTATTCTTATAAATGCTATCCCCAAAATATATTTGGAACCCAACCACTTATATCGTCTTCATTTCTGCAATCATAACAAGTCACTCCCTTTACTGGCGTAGTGCAGGTGACTTTGAACTTGTCTCCCTGCTTCCTCACTTGTGACCCTGGAGTCCATTTGCCACATAGTGTTTTGGGGACTCTAGAGTCAGGGCAGAGCCTATTGCCAGCCCGTTCAAAATCTTCTGTTAACTATTCCTTAAATGCAAAATAAAATCCAAATTCTGTGGCATGATAAGCAGGCCCTACATTAGGGACAGGTAATGACCCTTTCTGTAAAGGATCAGGTGAGAAATGTCGTAGGTTTTGTGGACCAACAAGTCTCTGTCACACCCGCTCTGCAACCATGGCATGAAAGTAGCCATGGACGACATGTGAATAAATGGGCATTTCCAATTACACTGTATTTCTTTATTTACTGGCAATGGGCCAGTTTGCTCATCTCTGCCCTATATGATCAGGTCATTTCAGACATAACTTTTACCCTATCTCAGACTACATGCCATTCTTTGTCACCTCCAGTACTTTATACTTAGTGTTCCTTCTATCTGGAACTCCCTATCTTCAAGTCTGTTCATGGCTGGCTTCTACCACTCAAATGTCATCTCCTTGACCACCATAGAAACGCTGCTCTCCTCTGTCATCCGTCATTGCTGTCACCTCGTGTAGTTTATTTCAGAGCATTTATCACTATAAGAAATGTTTCATTTGTTCATATGTGTATCATCTATCTCTTCACCCAGAATAAGAGACAAGATGTTTGAAATCTTATCTTACCAATCTTACCATTAGTTTCTCAATAGATATTTATTGGATGAATTAAATAAAACTCAGGGGTTTAGTCTATTTTTTTAAAGATTGTATTTATTTATTTGGTGGGGGATATGAAGAAGCGGGGGAGAGGGGCAGAGGGAGAGGGAGAAGCAGACTCCTCGCTGAGCAGAGAGCCTGACACGAGGCTCAATCCCAGAACCCTGAGATCATGACCTGATCCAAAGACAGACACTTAACCTACTGAGCCACCCAGGCACCCCATAGTCTTTTTATTTTTTCTTGTCAAAATAAATCCTGAATTTAGTTGACATGATGGTTTGTCATTGATTTTCTACCTTGCTTCATTTACCAACTGATTTGGCCAGTTAATCAACCATTCAGGTATTCAGATGAGAAGTCGCCAGGTGCTTGCTCTATAAATATACTCAGGTAGACCCTGAAAGGCATGGCATGAGTGCTGATATCCATATACTTTGCCCTCCAGAATCTTGACATTTTCCTTGACCTCAAGAGAGAAAACTCAGTTTGGATGTATATCCATAGCTGAGAATGCTTACTTTTAAAATACAGATCATATAAACACATCCAAGTTTATGTATCTTTGACAAGAAATGTGCAAATATTCCCATGGTAGAATTAGATGATTTCCAAAGTCCTTCTGCGCTACTCAGTCTACCTGCTGGTGTCCTACTCCTTATGCATCTTTTGGAGCAAACACGTCATGTCCTAAGCTGGAAAACCTGCTCACTTTCTGTTTATTTATATAGTAGCCGTTGAACCTTGCTGCAGTGTGGCGAAGGGGCTGAGAGAGAATGAATATTGTGCAAACCTCGAAACAGGTCCAAGGTTTGCAAGCTACAGTTCAAGTCTCGTCACCTCAGGGAGAAAGATCTGTTCTGACATTGTGTTTAGTACTAAACTATTGTAATCAAGTTCTGTCAAGGTTGAGAGATATTCGTTAGTTACCTATAGAAAACATCTCCTGGAGTTCTGACTGCTGGAAACAGCCTCCCCTTTTACCTGACTTCCCCTGTAATCTTAGAAAAATTCACCTCGGAAGCCACACTGGCTAAGTGGATGGGATGTTATGGCAAAAAAAAAAAAAAAAAATCATTTTTTTGAAGAGCGAGAGGGGCAGAAAAAAGAAAACTGTAGTGTAGTCTCCCGGTTCTTATCAATCCTGTTCAAAAACCTCTTTAAATGTATGCATCTCTTCCAAGTGCGGGAAGGAATCCGGTGCCCTCCTCTTCCTGATTCTTGTTCCTTGTTGAAGGCCCCACTCACGTTCAATGATGCATTGAACGGCCTGAATGGCCATGCAGGTCTGTGGTCTCTTTTCCTCCTTGTCATCCCTACAACGTGTTACCTCAGAAGCCCTCTGAACAAAAGACAGCTTAAAGAAATGTAAATAACAGAAAATACAGGAATTATGTGTAATGGGCAGTTAAGTATCAAAGCTAATGTTCCTCATGTCTCCATTTTCATCAGGACTCGGCATCATCACAAAACTCATCAGCGGAGAAACATGGGAAACACAGTCTGTTATGTTTGCTGCCGTGACTCTGCTTTGGGGCTTAGGAAGCCTTGTATTTTGTGATGTCCCAGTTAATCCTTCGTGGCTCTGGCTTTCTTGAGAAAATTCCTCTGTACTTCTTCCCAGATTCACATTCCTGAGCCCACAGGGGTTCTGAGAAGGCTCTCTTGGCAGCCCTCAAGCTTTGGGCATTTTGTGATATTTCTCCTAAAAGCTTATGGAAGACACTTCCTCATCAGCTCTGTTTTATTTTTTTTAAGGTTTTTAAAAATTTATTTATTCATGAAAGACAGAGAGAGGCCGAGACATGGGCAGAGATAGAAGCAGGCTCTCTGCGGGGAGCCCAATATGAGACTCAGTCCCAGGACCCTGGGATCACGACCTGAGCCGAAGACAGACACTCAATGACTGAGCCACCCAGGTGCCCTCAGCTCTGGTTTTTAAACAACTAATTAAATTTTAAGAGCCAGGAACAACAATTTTCTGTCCAGGTATTACCTTAGAGATTCTCTCAAACTACTCCAAAGATTTTATCTTATATTATAGTAGTGTTCCTCTAAGTGCCCTGAAGCTACTTCATTTGCTTCACCTGGGGATCTTACTGGGGGTTCTTCTCAATCCAAGTTTCTGGGGTTGGGGATCAGAATCAGATATATGTATATTTTTAGAGTGTTCCACCATCTATGCTTACTCTAGCTAAAGTTTGATGTCCTCTTCTGTACATCATTGGAATAATACATAATGCTGGCTTTGCCAAAATAGTGCCTGCTTACCACTCAAAGTATTTGAGATATTCTTGACTAGCTCTTAAAAAATAATTATGTACTCCTTTTCTGGTGTTTTAGAGCAAAATAAAAGTGTAATCTCCAGCCAGTGATCTCACTGGTACTACACTTAAAGATGAGGCTGAAGAAAGATAACTGAAGAAAAAAAGAAAGAAAGAAGAAAGAAGAAAAAGAAAGAAAGAAAGAAGAAGAAAGAAAGAAAGAAAGAAAGAAAGAAAGAAAGAAAGAAAGAAAGAAAGAAAGAAGAAAAAGAAAAAATCAAGTGAATGTTTAAAGAAAAATCCAAATAAAAATAAAGGGAATTTGAATGGAGGAAGGGGTTCTATTGTTTTGTTCAAATCCACTAATTACCTAAGTCTCATCCCACTTTGTTCTTTGGTACCCTCATGTGACCTGCCCACAAAGGGCATTTTGTACTCAGCCTGGGTACAGTTGCCAGCTCTCTGCTCTCCCTTCCGGCAGGCAGAAGTGGTTTCCCTGAAGTGCTCCAGGGAGCAGGGGGGCTGGCTGTCCATAAAACTGTGATGTTACTGCCTTCAGTGTCTGCTTCCACTTTCCTCCTCATCCTAGTCTCCAATGTTGCACCCTTCTCCCTGGCTGTACCGCCCTGTGAATGTAGCAGGCATAATCCTGTAGCTCGATTGAAAAGAATAACAATTTCTAGGGATTTCTTTACAGATGTGCTGCATGGTGTCACACTTGCCAAGATGGAGCTTGCTAATCTGATGCACATAACGATGCTGATAGACCAGCGTTAAGGGCAACACTAATCACTAATCAGAGTCTAATATCAGGTGGCACAGCGAACACAGCAGACACTGCCAGTGCCCCTCTTAAGCATTTGACCTCCTCATGTGCTCCAGTGGATTTTCAGCTGCCACTGACTGTATCCCTGTGCCTGAGGCCTCTTTATGGCAACTGCAGGAAACCTCATGGTGATGTAGTGTCTCTCCTTTATTATTTATTTAATCAAAGCAGGAATTTGGGGGTGAGATTCCAATTTAAGTAAAAAGGGAAAATATCTTTCAGTGTAGAGAAGATAAATTGGGGGCAGATGAAAGTTTTTTTTTTTTTTAATTTTAATTCCAGTACAGTTAACATACAGTGTTATATTAGCTTCAGGTGTAAAATATAGTCATTCCGCAAGTCTATGCATTTCTCGGTGCTCATTGTGATCAGTGTACTCTTAACCCCCTTCACTATTTCAATGGGTCCCAAATTTTAACTAGCATCAAAATCCCCTGTAAGGATTGATAAATCACAGATTACTAGGCCGCTGCATCCCCCCCCCCAAACTCTGTTATAGTACTGAAATTAAGTATTAATTGATTTTTCTTTTAAAATTGTATCTGTTGATTTTGACTAGGTAATACATTTATGGGCTCAAAAGTTGAAGTCTATAAAGCAATAGATGGATTTTTTCTTTAGCATGATAAAGTACAATGATCTCAACACAAAAGCCAGGATTATGTTTAACAGGGAAACATTAGAAATGTTTCCATGAAAGGACTAAAACAAAACTGTTCACTATATCTACTGTAATTGACCTTTATTCTGGAGGTATTCTGGTTATTATTGTCTACCTAGAAATTCCAAAAGAATCAACTGAAAAAAAAAAAACCTGTCCTAAAATAAAAGTGTTCAGTAACATGACTGTGTACAATATTTTATGTGAAAATGCTAGTAAGCTTACTGTACATAAGTGATAAGCAAGGAGGATATATAATGGAAACAGAAGCTTTATTTAAAAAAATATATGATATGCTAAAGAATAAATGTATTTTAAAAATCTGCTAGATCTACATAAAAAGAAAAAAAAACTGTACCCTGAGGGCACCAAAAAAGTCTTGAACTGATGAAAGAAGATACAGTGTTCTTAAATGATGAGGGCCAATTCATAAAAGAAATGTATTTAAATAAGAGATAAACTCAGTGAGAATATTAAATAAAATACGAACATGATTTTTTTTAATCTAACGATGCTGGTTTCTAGAGTACACATGGAAAAATAAACCAACAAGTTTAACCAGCAAAATTCTACAAGAGTAATGAGGAAGGGCTAAAATCAACATCATAAAGCATACTGCTAAGCCTTAATAATTTAAACATTACAGTATTAGATCGTGAGTAGACACAGTAGACAATCCAGAAGTAGCCTCCAGTCAGCTTTTAGTTCTTGGTAAAGGGATGGAATAGATTCTTCCAGTATGGAACCTGTAGTCATTTGTGTTATTAATATTGTTACTTTGAGCCTTGCTTTAGATTCCCCAACAACCAGTCTTTATTGAGAGCTCATTGCATGCTACATAGCATGCCATGCATTTCCATAGGTGTTGACTTGTTTAGTCTAAAGAAAAATCTGTAAGGCAAAAATTTTTATCTCCAGGAAACAGAGGCCTGGAGAGATTAGGTATCTTACCTACAGGTGTGTAACAGTGAGTGGCACATCCTGAGTTCAGACCATAGCTTGCAACTCCCTTTCTAGGGCTCTTTCTTTGCACCAAATGTCAAATCTTGTTAAGGAATATTTCTGGCCATTTCTTATTTCATACATGCATTTTCTATTAATTATCTTAATAATTAATTAATAATTAATTTTATTTGGTTCGCCATTTTCTAGGGTAGTCAACATGAGTTTCTAGTTAGCAACTTTAATCATAAATTGATTTTAAAAAAAAGGTTTGTAACTGTTTCCTTTTATAGGAAAGTTTCTTATTTTTTAGCTCAGACCATCAAGGTAGCAGAAGATTGATGTCTGGTCAATTAGTAACTGAGAGGTTTTCAGCCCTAACTTAAGTGTTTTTTATTAGCAGGCCTCAGGTTAGGAGAAATGCTGCCACCAGCACAGGATGTGGTGTGGCCAGGTCTGAGGACATCCAGGCAAAGTGATAGTGGGAGCCTTTGTTTTTCCCATTTCTGGGGCCTTTCCCACACCTCAAAGAAATGTGGATGGGCAACAAGGCTCCTCTCCTCAATGGAGACTGGCTTTCCAACCCCTAGGAGTGCGTGAGAGCCACTCTCTCCACTCATTAGGTAACTAGTGCAACACAAAGACCCAAGAAACCTGAAAGACCACATCAGTCCCTGAGCTTTCAGGGGCCTCCTGCTGCTCCTCTGTCCCAGGAGGAGATAATAACAAATTCACTGTGGCTCACAATAATGCTGGGCGGTACACAGGTGACTCCTAATTCTGAGGAATGCCAGTAGCATGTTTTTGCTAAAAGAAGCACTGTTCACCTGTTGAGGAAATTCTTGATTTGCTAGCGATTTATGACTTTTATTTTTTCCCTCTTTAACCAGGATGCAGACCTTGTTTCATCAGGTTTATTATGCTTTTAATTACCTCAGGGACCTATTTGGTGCCTAATTATCTGTATGACAGGAAATTAAACTAAGCTAGGCATTTGTCTGTAAGCATTGTGTAGCCTTACTTTCCCCTTTTCTCTTTCTTCTTCTTCTTCTTCTTCTTCTTCTTCTTCTTCTTCTTCTTCTTCTTCTTCTTCTTCTTCTTCTTCTTCTTTCTTCTTCTTCTTCTTCTTTCTTCTTCTTCTTTCTTCTTCTTCTTTCTTCTTCTTCTTCTTCTTCTTCTTCTTCTTCTTCTTCTTCTTCTTCTTCTTCTTCTTCTTCTTCTTCTCCATGATACATTGCAAATACAGACCAAAATGAATTTGGTGTAGCACTTCAGACTAGCTTTGAGTTACAAAACATTTGATGAACATTTGAAAGACCAGTCAATTTTTGGTTTATTGATTGTCAATTGTCAAATGTCTGTTGAGTCATCCTAGTTGTCCTGCTGGACACTCTATGACTATGGTCAGGGGTAGGTCAAGTTAAACCCTCAAGTCTGACTTCCAAGGGTTAAATCCTGGCATTGTTACTTCATTGCTATGAAATTGCCTGGGTCAGTCACTAAACCTTCCAGTCCTTTACTATTCTTAGCTATAAAATGGGGATAGCAATAAGACTGAGGACCGAATGACATAATATGGGTAAACATGTGCGGAGTACTTCAGTGCCTGGCCCATAGTAACTACTCCATGAATAATCACTGTTCTTATTAAGAGAGAGCTATGATTTGCAGATATAGGTCAACATTTTTTTAAAGATTTTATTTGTTTATTCATGAAAAAGAGAGAGAGAGAGAGGCAGAGACACAGGCAGAGAGAGAAGCAGGCTACATGCAGGCAGCCCGATGTGGGACTCGATCCCGGGTCTCCAGGATCAGGCCCTAGGCCGAAGGCAGCACTAGACATCTGAGCCACCTGGGATGCCCAATAGGTCGACATTTTTATTTACAGCCAGCTATTGGCTATTTCAGAGAAGAGATGAACATTTCAAGGAGTTGCATGTTTCTGCTGACATTGAAAAAAGAGCAGAGTTGGCTTTTAGTCTGAGGCAGGAAAACCTGCAATGCCCACTGTTGGATGCCATGAGTGCTGATCATGTTCACCCCTAACTTCTCAGACTGGCCCACAAATGCTCATTTAAAGCCCAGAGTCATGAAAGATTCCATTCCTTCTCCTTATTTTACTTTCCACTAACTCTTGCAGAAGCTCTCAGTAATGAATTCTACAGGTAGTGTGATGCCCTCCCAGAAAATTATGAAAGGGAGAGAGAATGAATGAAATAAAAACTCCCCAATTCCCTTAAGTTTTATATCTTTTTTCACAGAAGAGCAGAAAGCATTCTTTATTTAGAGCAGTTGTCTCAATTGTCTTCGTTACTCCACATCTCAGGAATCAAGTCTACTGGGATAACTGGGAAATGTTGAAAACATCCGAAGTATACTTACAGGCCTCGGTTGGTTTTTAAAGCTTCCCTCTCTCATCCTTTGTCAAAAGGATTTGAGCTTTTACCAGTAAGAGGTGAATATTAAATCGGTGTGCTTCAATCTCCGAAGTTCAGAAGGAACCCTTGTGCCCCCTGGAGCTAAATCTACAAATCTGAGTGACATATCTACAAGGAGATAGTACAGCAGCAGCAAGAGAGACATACAAACACACACAAACCAACCCAGGCCATGATAATTGCAGTGTGGCAATCCCCAGTATCCTCGGAGTAATTACTCTGACATTCTTTATCATTGTGTGTTAGATGTGATATGAAGCAATTATCCAGTTGCTTTTTGGAATATTGATGCCTGGGCTGTCTTTGCACATTATCCTCATCTCACGCTGTGACCCTGCAGGACTTAATTCTGACACCTTGAGTCTCTCATAGCAGATTGATAAGATGAGCAGGCTTAATCTTCCCTTTCTTAGGATGAGATTCAATGTTTACTCGTGTTATTAAGAAGTACTGATAACATGAAGTACTGCCATTTTCTTTTTCTGCTTGCAAAATTTGATTGTATCTAAAATTCTCTAGTGCCCAGTCCCCTACTGTATATTTTGGCACCATGGCATTTACTACTAATTGTAAACTACCTTCATAACAAAGGCAGACATTATTGTTTTTCCATATAATTACTTTCAATAGTTGCCGTGTTCATAAGCGGCACTTCTCGTAACCCTATTTTAATAGTAATCTGAGGAATATGGAATAAGATTTATTAAAACCACATGTTTCTGGTCCACATTCACTTTGTGGAAGTAATGCCTGAGGGCATGGAAATTTCACCCACCAAGAGGTAGTCTATTTTCTTAAGTTGAAATTGGCATAGTGACAGTATTTCACTTTAATCCAAATGGCTACTTCTCAGCTTCTTTATTGGCAGATTTCTTTCATTTTTCTGAGAGTAGATTTTTTTTTAATTTAGAACGTGGATCAGCACGCCCACATTTTAAATATTTCATATCATATCAACACACGATAGGAGGCATCTGGCATCTTTCACAAAGACTAGAGGAAGTCATTTTCTGGTGCTGTGTGGCTGCTCCTCCCCTGCCCCCACATATGAGGTCTGCAGTGAGGTGAGGATTGGGAAGCCCACAGAAGGAACAATGGCTGAACCATGATAAAGCCATAACATTGTGATGACAAAATACATACATCTACCCATGTGTGTGCTCTTCTGTGGTCAATACTACCATCCCTATAAAGAGATTTCAGCAAGGCAATCTGTGGTGTGGTGTTAGGAGCTTGGGCATTTGAAGACAGGCCACCCCAGTCCATACATGTAATGAGATGTATGGACTGCTTCTTGTCCACAAAACATTCTCTCATAATTTGGGAGATGAGGAGAACCATACATTTCCTCTGTAGCTGATAAGAGGTAAATTGCTTGTTGGATATCAAGCCCTTAGACAAGGCCTGTAAAACATAGGCTCTCTCAGTGTTACTTACCAATCTTTTGTCTCTGTTGATAGAGAGGGTTGACTCATTTGGACTCTTGATTCCTTGGCTTACTATTGCCCTAGGTCTGTGAAAGGGACTTTTAACTTAATCATTTAATTCCCTCTTACCCATAACCAATTCTTATTCCCCACCCTACATCCACCCCATAAGCAAGTATTCTGATATGTTTGATGCAATCATGTACTTGGATGTGTTCTTGGAAGATATTTTTTATTTTGTGATTATAATTTTAATTTACACAAATGTTCTTCTGCTAGATCTTATCTTTTCTCTCTTCATTTTGTTTTCTTCTTGGCTGTGGTCTGAATGGTTGTGTTTTCCCAAAATTCATGTGTTGAAACCTGATCCTGAATATGGTAGTATTAGGAAGTAGAGCATTTAGGAGGTAATTAGGTCATGAGTGAAGAGCCCTCATGAATAGGATTCTTATAAAAGAAGCTCCAGGGTCTCCTAGGTGGTGCATTTGGTTAAGAGTCTGACTCTTGGTTTAAACTCAGGTCATGAACTCAGGGTTTTGAGAGATAAAGCCCTGTTTTGGGCCCTGTGCTCAGCACAGAGACTGCTTGAGATTCTCTTTTCCTATCCATCGGCCCCTCCCCCTTCTGCTCTCTCTTTCTCTCAAAGAAATATATAAATCTTTAAACAAAACAAAACAAAACAGAAGCCCCAGAGAGCCTCCTCACCTCTTCTGCTATGTGAGGATACAGCTAGAAGGCACTGTCTATGAACCAGGAAGCAAGTCCTCACCAGACACTTATATCTGCAAGTGCCTTTATCTTGGATTTCCCAGCATCCAGAATTGTGAGAAATAAATATCTTTTATTTATGTCACTCACTTTATATTTTGTTATATATATATATATATATATATATATATATATATACAGACTAAGATACCTTTCCCTTTTTTTCTTTCTCTTTGCTTACCATGATATTTTAAAGTCATATCTGTGTTGCTGAATATAGATCTAGCCTATTGCTGCTCTGTTCCATGGAATTCCATATGTAGAATCTGACTTAGCCATTTTCTCAATGACAGACACTTAGATTGGCTCCAGCTTGCATGTCCACAAACAACATTCTTGTAGGTGCCCCTTACAGAGCTGTGTAACCATGGGTGGAATTGCTGGACTGACTTCCCAAATAGCTGCACCAACCCTGCCTCCCATCATTGCCATTAGGAGGGTTTCTATGGCCTCCATCCCCACAGCCCTACTAACACTAGGCATAAGTCAGCTTTCCGATTTTTGAACATGAAGAAATAATCCACTGCTATTTTAACTTCTGTTCCTATAATAATAAGTTTGAGCCATCAAACTGCCATCTCTGTTGATTTTTACATGGTATCCCTTACTAACCATTAGCTCCTGATTTTGATACGATCAAATTCATCAATTTTTAACCTTTGGCTTTGTGCTTTTGAATTTTCAAGACACCTGTCCTCACCCCTAGGTCACGAAGATATTCTCATCCATTTTCTTCTTCTAAATTATAGTTTAATTTTTCACATTAGTTCTTTAATTCTTCTCGAGTCTACCTCTCTGTCTACAGATGGTATTAGGAAGTGGTCTGGTTTATTTTTTTTTATAAAGATGATAATGTTACTAAAAAGCCCTTTTTTTCCATTCTGTTATAGTCATCTCTGTTGATTTCTTCAAAATTTCTTTTTTTGATTCTTTCAAAACATTACTCCATTGTCTTCATTGTGTCTGGGGTTGTTTAACAAGTCTGATAATGATTGGATTCTTGCTGCTTTATCCTCTATACCTCTGGGTTTTTCTTTTATATTTTCTCTCTTCATCCTTTCTAAATAAAATCTGAGATAGTCCCTAAATCAGCCTCACAGATTACTAATTTATTTTTGTGATATTCATCT
The DNA here is from genome assembly GCF_048418805.1 of Vulpes vulpes. Lineage (NCBI taxonomy): Eukaryota > Metazoa > Chordata > Mammalia > Carnivora > Canidae > Vulpes > Vulpes vulpes. Next base: position 40,490,320 of record NC_132793.1, read on the forward strand.
ATTTATCTCATTCAGTATAATTTTATACTATTTAATAAATTATCTTATTAGTAAATATAATTTTAATAATATTTTATACTATAACATTTTATAATTTTATTATAGCATCTGTAGCTAATATGTCCACTTGGCTCATTTTATGACTTATTATTCTTGCTTCAGATTGCTTGTCTCCCCCTTATTTCCTTGCATTTATTTATTATGCTTAGTTTAGCTTTTTGGTTTCTCAATAATTTGGCTTTAGGTTATATATGCCATTTAATATGTTATCTTTTCTGGTGGTTGTGCTTCTTTGTTACCTAGTCATTTTGGCCTGTAATATTCTAATAGGAAAGCAAAAGAGATTTCCTGGAAATATACGGGAGAAACATAAACATAACATAGGTGCTGCCCCATGGCTGTACCAGCACCTTTCTCCCTAAGATGCACCAGCTCTCACGCCCACTACATGCACCCACCACACATACCACTTCCTAACAGCCTCCAGTCTCCCCCAGATGATTACACTTTTTAGAAATTAGTGCCTTAGATCTATACTTTCCTTTCATCTCTCTACTTCTTTCAGGTTGATTTTGAGGGAAGAATCCAAAAGCCCATGTTCATTTGTCATCTTGTCAGGATCTGGAAACACTTTAATTTCTTTGTCTTTTCCCATGCCCCTAGCCTTCTCCTTTCACTCTGGTGGTTGCTTACTCCTTGGAAGCTACAGACACATCATGATGAAACAGGAACCTTGGACAAATGGAGAGAAAAATGAACACACCTCTGATCAAAACAGTTGGCACAATGCATAGGAACCCATAGAATAACCACATTTCTCCTGGTTGGTGAAACTGTCATGAGACAGTGTTTCTTTTTAGGAGATTATTAGACAGAGTTTGAAAAATTAAAATTAGAGCACTGGCTTATGTTAAATGAAATAAGCCAATCACAAAAGGATAATACTGTATGATTCTACTTGTACAAAATACCCACAGTTAAAAAAAAAAATACCCACAGTAGTCAAATTCATAGGAAAAGAAAGTAGAATGGTGGTTGCCAGGGGCTAGAGGGAGGAGGAAATGGGAAGTTGCTTAATGGGTACTGAGTTTCAGTTTTGCAAGATGATGAAGTTCTGGAGGTTTATGCATAACCATGTGAATATACGTAGCACTACTGAACTAGTCACTAAAAATTGTGAAGTTGGTAAGCTTAATGTATGTGTATTTTATCACAATTTAAAAAGAATTGATCTTACAATTAGTTGAGGAAATAAATTTAAGAAACCTTATATAAAATTATAGCACTGGAATAAATTTTCTAGAAGGTAATTTAGTAATGTAGCGAGAGGCTAAACAATGTCCATACGTTTTTTAGATGCATCCTAAGGAAATAATCAGAAAAGTGATCAGGCAGTAATTTAAGTTTGTTCATTGCAGCAATATTTATGATGTATTTATAAAAGTATATTTAGTCCAAATGCTCAACCAGAGGAATAGTTATATGAAGATTGGTACATCCACAGGAAGGAAAATGCAACTATTAAAAACTTGTTTTGAAATGCATCTAGTGATGTAACACTGAAATTATGTGAAAAAAGTAGAATACAAAATTATAAATTCAATATGACCCCAATTGTTTAAAAAATATATATACAAAAAACAACATGGAAGGAAAAACACTAAGATTTGCACAGTGATGAGCTGTTGGTGGTTGGATCATCTGTGATGTAGGTAAAAATGCTGTGTGAACTGTGACTTGGCACACTTACACAGCAATTGTCATGAGCCAGTCAGAATGGAAAACTTGAGTTACATCAACAGATAGCCTGTTTTAATAGTAAAATAAAAATATTTAGTATGTAATAAGCATTTTCTTGAGCTATCTGCCTATATTTCCTTACTCAGTGTTCCCAACCAACCAGTGAGGTAGCAGGTAACATTTCTATTCTAATTCCTTGATGGGAAAAAATGAAACCCAGAACAGTCATACAGCTAGAAAGCTGAGCATCCATGATACATGGACCCAGAATTTCCCAACATTTACCCTACTATTTACCCAGTTCTGAAATAATAAAAAAACTGGCCATGACTGCTTAGATGTTCTTGTTATCCTGTTGGACTGTGGCTGGGCCAGGTCTGCAGAGAGCTAGCTAGTGATGCGCAGGGCCAGTCTTCTCAAGGGCATTGACTGAACAAAGATCTCAACTAAAGGATGGCTGATGAGAATGCTTTCTCATGGTGGGTGTTCTAAAGCTTTTGTTTTGCAGCCTTCACTGGGGCAATAAACAGTGAGGTAATGAGGTAGATCATTCCACATGTCAGCTAGTTAAAATCATGGCACTTACCAGCTTCCTTGAGAATGTACTCAGGAGTCCATGGTCATTCCTTAGAAGCATATTAATTCACTAATTAAAATGTGCTGGACTTAGTCAACTTTTTCCATAGCAAGTCATTTATAACACATATTATTTGGGAAATCCAGAATGCTCTGAAAGCTAATATAAATTATAAGTGCTCTTGAAAGCCATGACTGGAAATGGCTCCCTTAGCCTTTCAGGCTCTTGCAGTGATTTGCAGTGTACTTTCAAGGAAGGGCTTTTAAGTGGTTTGGTTCATTATATGTGCATCCTACATCAGAAAGAGCTCATGCATTACATAGGAGATATCATGAGGCCAGAACACTCTTGCTTATTAAAAATGTCTAGAACACAAAGCTTTTCCCAGGTCAAAGATCCCTAAGCCCTTTGAGAATCCCAACACTGGCTTGACGTCCTAGGTCCAGTACAGCTTGTAAATATGTATGTTCTCTTAATGGCAATTACATGTTTTCTCAGAGTAATAGAATGTTAAAATGTGGCTCTTTCTCTCTCAATCATGGTTAAGGCATAAAACAATGATGCTATATTCCCTGCTAAAAGTTTCAGTCGAGAAGTCTCTGATCCCTAAGGAACTCCCAATCCCTTCTCCATGCTGTTAGTCTAAAAGAGTTGTGGGAAGTTGTTCTTGTTTTTGCTTTTTGTTTTGAGAACCAACGTTTTGAAAATAGATGCTGGCATGTGATGAATCCCACCTCTTTCCCTCAAGTAGGGGAGGTAGGAGAAGTGTTGGTCTCTCACCTCAAGTCTAGTGAGAACTTATTATATAGTTTTAGTTATAGTTATATAGTTATAGTTATATAGTTATATTTGCAGTTAAGTAATATATTGGCCTAATTGTGATGCCCACCTGAACAACGCGGAAGGTTAGACATGTTTTAGCAGCTTGTAGAATGGAGCAAAGAGAAGATCATTGCTTTATTAGGACTGGGTTTATAGGGGGCAAAGGGTACTAGAGTGGTACGTATGGACCAGAGATTGGAAAAGAACCAGCAGAGGATTGTCTTATGTTCTGTTCAGTGAGGCTACGCAAGAGCATAAAGAAATGTCAGCGGAAAGAAGCTGATTCCTGGGTAAACTGAGTGATATGGGACACATTACCAGTTAAATGGCTACCACAGGTGAGGGGTGTCTGATGATGGTTTGGGGTCAGGAGGTCTTCAAAGAATCCACAAAAATTCCTTATAAAAATAGTTAGCTTTAAAGATCCATGAGGCCCAAAAGGATAAAAGCCATCTTTTCTGTCTCTCTGGCCTCTGCTTCCTCCCACTTCTTTGACTCAGAAGTCACTGGAACCTAAAGTTATGAAGAGCAAAGGAAAGGGGTATGGGTGGAAGGCTGACCACACTCTATTTCCCCAGCTCCCCACCTTTAAAAAGTTCCAGCTCACAAAAGGGAGAGGGCTTCATTATCATTTAAGAACCAATGTTCTAGAGTTTAGGAAACAATACTGTATCTGTTGGCTTAAAGTATCTTTATACATTTCATTTTCTAAGACATTTTATTCCTAGAAAAGGAGAACATTTTTTTTTTCAGGGGATGGTGGGAGACAAAAATTAAGTTGCTCTATGTTTTATTCCATGAGCTGTGTCTGTTCAGAGGATGGGTAACCCTCTCAGAAGCCAGGGTGATAGCTCCTGCTTAACCTTCCACTCATCATTTCCAGTCTCCTGCCCAAAGTGGAAACTGCTCTCAGAGCATGGTGATGATAAGATCCAGAAAGTGAGATCCCACATTTCCAAGAGAACATCCACTTTCCAAAGTGAACTGCATATGGGAGTGCAGGTTGGATCAGGGCATCTGCATGAAGAATCATTTCTAAATGGGCACCCTTCATATCACCATAAGACCAGATGAAAACTATTTTCCAGGCTGAACGGAAAGAAGGTTTGATGATGACGTGTTGCACAAGTGTTGCCAAATCAACTTTGTCATCAAATAAAAATACAGGATACCTTATATTTTTACATATGTATGTCCTGAATATTTAGCATGGGACAGATCCACACTAAAAAAAATACTATTCCTGGTTTATCTGAAATTCATATTTAACTGGCTGTCCCTTATTTTATCTGGTAACCCTGAGTGAACGCTTTCCTCTGCTCTTGCATAGTCAGATTACATTTAGATCATAATCCCTTTAAAACTGCCCAGAAACAGGTGAAAATTACCCAGAGGTGCGGCCATATATATCTATATATATCTTAGTTTCCAAATCAAAGATTGGCGCGCATGGTTTGATACCTGGTTTGGCAGTACAAAAGAACAGTTTAAATTGTTTAAACTGAAACAATTTCCAAATATTCAGGCCTGTGATCACTTTACCCTTATCCCCAACGTGAGGCAATGTTAGAATTGAATGATCTGTTCTCAGGTAATTTTTCTGCCCAGCTGGAAAATTTCTCCAGCAAGTCACTTAACCTCTTTGAGTTCTTCTCTATCTTGTCTTCCACAAATTGGGAATATCAGAGAATTGTGATGAAAACCAAATGAGCTAATGAAAGAAAATTGACATGCAACACCATAAAAGTCTTTACAAATGCCACTATTCTTGGCAGTAAGTATAAGAACCATTATGTCTATGGGGCACCCGGGAGGGGGCTCAGTTGGTTGAGCTTTTGATTCTTGATTTCAGCTCAGGTCATGATCTCAAGGTCATGAGATGGAGACTCAGGTTGGCTCTGCACTCATCAGGGAGTCTGCTTCTCTCCTTCTCCCTCTCCCTCTGTGCCTCCTGACATGTGCATGTGCTCACTGTCTCAAATCAATCAATCAATCTTAAAAAAAAAAAAGAATCAATATGTCTAAATTGTTAGATTTTCCTATTGGCATTCTGTTTGCACAGAAAAATTGTGTGAAAATTACTTTTTAAAAGTAACATGTGGGGCACCTGGGCAGCTCGATTGTTTGATCATCCACCTTTGTCTCTGGTCATTATTCCGGGGTCCTGGGATAGAGCCTCAACTCAGGGAGTCTGTTTCTCCCTCTGCTCATACTTGTGCTCTGTTTCTGAAATAAATAGATTAAATTAAAAAATAATGTGACTTGCAATTCCAGAAGACCTGACTCCCTTGTGAACTCAGGCTTAGCCAGGGACATCAGAACCATAATAGATGCTCAAACTCCAGTTAACCCAATCCACATGCTTTCCCATTGAAGGCTTTTCCCCAAACCCCTCTGAGCAGTCAGACCTTTTCTGTGGCTCTGTCTCTCCCTATGGCTGCCAAGCAGGGGGTGATACTCACAAACTGAGGAACAGCTCAGAGGTGAGAAGAACGAGAAAGGCTCCAACCCAGGCCTGTATCAGCGGCCCTCCATGGCGCCTCTTTCCATCACAGGCTAAAAGCCATCATTCCTGCCGACTTGGACTTCTGCATACTCCACAGGCCAGAGGAGGCTGGGCCACCGGAACAAAGGCATTTTGTCTTTCTAGGTGAACTTCCTCCTTGTGCTTTGGGCCCCCAAGTTCATTTTCACTGGCTTCAGCACTTCACAGGTGCATCTTCCAAGTTTCTGGTAGCCTGTCTTTCCTTTCTTTTGGATTCCTTAATTTTTGCTGTTGTTTTCTGGTTCCAGCTAGTGAGTCACAAAGGGAGCACATTTGATCTAATTTTGCTCATTATCAGTTCTTTAATCATTTTCTTATGATCTTCATCAAAAAGTTACTTGTAAAACCCAGGAAAAGAAGCCCTTCATATCGTTTCTCCCCCTCCCCCTTCTTCCTTCAGCTCTTTTAATGACAAAGCAGCAAGTGACTTTCCAGAGAGCTTTAGGAAGTCTAACCTAACTACAAAATAGTTGTGTGATGTCCAATATCCTGAAAAATGTCTTACAGAAAAACCTTTAGTTAAGAGCCTAGGGAGGAAGGTAAAGGCATTTTAACAAATCAGAAGCTCGGAGGAGACAAATGGTGCTTGATGAGCACTTGAGATGAATACCACAGGCTAATGCGAGCAATCAGCAGGTTTGTGAGAATATGCTGATATCTGCAGAAAAAATGCAGTGGCAGAGGAGCACTTACAGATAAACACAGGAGCTCAAAAAATATTATTGCTGGAAAAACCTTGACATTTTGACCATCTTTTATGGAGCAGTTAGAAGGGAAATTCAGGGTTCAGGTTTTACAACTGACTATTCTTCCTGTAATAAATGCATTCAAGGTGTTGTTCCAAGACTTCTCTCATTCAGCTCTATCACACAGCAAATCAGCCAAGGAACCCCACATTAATATGAATATATTTTAACTACATAATGGCAGAAGCATTAAGAAACATATATCAGTAACTTAAAATAATTTTAATCAGATCCAATACATGAAGGCAACTCAATTCAGTATCAATATTTGTTACCTTCTGTTGAACACTCATTAATGACACCTTCAGCCTTCTTGGGTTTCCAGTTACCACCCTGTCAGTGGGAAAGCAGCTGGCCACTAGACCATCTAGGTTGTACAGCACCCATCTTTTCAGGAGCACTTCCCTAGGTGTTTCTTGCAAAGCCAGCAGGAAAGGACTTCTGTCTTTCCTTCCATGGAAAGCTCAAGTAATGAAAAATATTTCCACTTATATTTGTATACCCATTCAGCAAGTCCAAATGGTGTATGCTCTGTCAATAAACCTCAGTTGGAATGAGCAAAAAAAAAGTAAATATACATTCACATCTACACACAAAAAAATGCATAATCACACTGTGTTCTTATGGAGATGGTAATAGAAGGTAAAATTACATAGTCATCTGTTGGATTTTAATATTATTGCATCCCTGGAGGAGAGTTCTTCAAGGCCTAATATACAGTAACACAGGGTCAATTTACTACCCGTTGATTGGCCCTGAGCCCTCCAGATAGCAATAACAGAGCAAGGAATATTTTGACCCTCAAATATGGCTCATTCATCCTTTTATTAAAATAAAACACGGCAGGAAGATGAGGCAAATTTGCTCACAGATGAACCTGAACAGTTTAGGTTCATCAGTCATCATTGAATCCTTAAAGACAATGTGGGAAATGCAAGGATGCACCATCCAGATGTCCCACTTAAGAATATACAACTCACTCCTCCACAGTCCTGGGGGTATGGTGGGGCAGAAAGCCTCAGCTACCTACCCCTACAGGCTCTGTGTCCTGAAGAGAGCCTAAAGCCATGCCCTCATTCTAGTTGATATATAGTCTATGATCCATCAGCCTGGGAGAACAAGGGCCTGGCCCCTTTGACTCCAACTCACTTTGAATGGTCATGTTAGTTCCAGGCCACCTATAGAGCTGTTTATGATGCCCTCTGAGACTGTACCGTAACTTAACTTCAATCCTCTGCCTAGTTTTACTTCTCTTGCTCCTTTCCATGGATTTTGATCCTAAGAGCACTTCCTCATTTTCCTACCAGCAAGTCTCTTCATTTCAGAGCCAGTTTTGCAGGTAACCCAAACTGTTAACAGCTACTTCATTTTGTTTTAGACTGTTGAGTTGACACATACTGACCTAGCGAGATCTCTTTATCAGCCCAGGAAATAAAAAGGATATATTGCTCTTACCCTTCAAATTATCAAGCAACTTTTTCATAGTTTCATCAAGAACACAGAAGCCCCTAGAGGAGAGATTAATGTATAATAAATTTGACAAGAAAAGAGAAATCTAAGATAAAAATGACTGTGTAATTAGGGCAGAAGTTAGAATGGTAGGAAAGTAGATGTATCCATAAGATATTTGCTTCAACTACCTAGTTATTATTGGGAACTCTGCCATTTTACTTCCTGCAATAGAGCTAGGTCTCTATTAATGGCCAGTCTTTGGAAGTCCTAATAGATTATTCTATATATATATATATATATATATATATATATATATATATATATAATCTCCTAGGACATTTAGCCAATGCTAGTTTCTTTTTAAAAATCTTATGTCTTGATTGTATTTTTGTCTAAGAATTATAGTGGTGTGGGTGTGAGTGGGGGAGGACTGATTTATGTTCTCTTTCAGAGCCTATAGCCACTTCTAACTGAAACTCACTAGTAAATATGACTAGGTCAAGAAATGTGAATGTTATCTGTAGAGATCCTTTACTTAGACTGAAACTCTCATTAATTTTCTTTGATTCATACCTCAAATTATCGAATCAACATTGGGGGTGGGTGGGAATCAACAAAGCCATACTAGATAAATTACAGTCTGAGTGGAGGGAGGAGGAAGGCGTACAATTTAACTTCTAGGGATGGTTATTTCATAAAAGATGCAGGAGCCCTGAAATTTTTACCATTTGTGAAACCAGTTTATCCAGTATTATAAGACAAATCAATAAACTAGTTAGCATAAAAGGATAATAGAAGAGAATTTTCCTAAGTTCCCCTCAACTGAGAGAATGATTGCAGCAGAAAAGAGGATTCATTAATTGATGTTTGAGCTGCAGGCATTTTAGAGGATATTGAGGGAATTTTGGTCATGAGGGTTCTCCTAGAAACACAGTGCCATTAACTGTTTTAAAAGTGCATTCAAGGGCACCTAAGTGGCTCAGTGGTTGAGCATCTGCCTTTGGTTCAGGTCGTGATCCCGGGGTCCTGGGATTGAGTTCTGCATCAGACTTCCCGAAGGGAGCCTCCCTCCCCCTCCGCCTGTGTCTCTGCCTCTCTCTTTATGTCTCTCATGAATAAATAAATATTTTTTTAAAAGGTTCATTCAATAACACATGCTTCTTGAATTGTACTTTGGAATAACTTACTCTTACCTAAAATCATTTTCCACCCTCTATTTCTTCCAATCCCCCAACCTGGGGTATAGTTCTAACTCTAGTAGAATTCAGAATTAAGTAACAGCTTTTTGTGATGACCTGCTTAGAAGCTAGCTTTCTGCATCCACTGTTTCTACTAGATTGGCAAGAGGTGGCACATCAGATCCACTGTGGGAACATACTTACCACATGGGTTTCTATTTAAGGATGAGAATGGAAAGTTAATGGCCAAAACCAGAATGTTGCCCAGCATTTCAGAGTCCATAGTCTGTCTTAATATACAGGGGTCAGGATTGATCAAAATGGGCTTTATTTGTTTCCCTTCCTAATTTTCTCCTTCTTCTTCTTCCTCCTTTCCTTCTATCTTTTTTTCTCTACCTTTGAACACTGGCTGTGCAACAAAATTACCAATAGAGATTTTTTACTAGCTTTTTTTTTTTTTTAAGAATGCATGTGCTCAAGTACTGCAACAATTTCTGGGAATAGAGCCTAAATAGCTTTATTTGTAAAAAGCACCACAGGCAATTCTGTAGCATGTTCAGATTTGAGAAGCACAGAGCTCCTCTGTTCCTCTGTTCAGGAGGGTGTTCATGGACAGCAGGACCAAATGGGACATACTGAGGTGTAGGCTCATCCTCTAATTGTCACCCATCTCTATTTTTGAGTTCTGCTACAGAATTTGGTTGCCACCTCTGCATCACTATCAACCTTCCTAGAATGTCTCAGGGTTCGCAGGGAGGCAACACTATGCCCTGATATGTAAGACTAATCTTGGTCAAACACAAGTTTTTATTCTCAACTCTTTCAGGGTTTTACCAGAGTAACAGTGGTCTTTACTTCCCTATGGCATCTTTACTGTAGGGACATTGATAACTCGTTAAAACTGGTTAGCTTAGATTTGTATATTTCTGTTATAAATCTCAAAACTTATGATAAAATAGTTTCAGAACACATTTTGCAAGCATTTATCCTTCTTTCACTTTAGCAGTTCACGGTAATTTTTAAGTAGCAGTACTTGTGGAAATAGTACTGTAAGCAGATATACCGTGGATGGAGTTTCACTGGCAACAGGTATTTGTCTTATACCCAGATGTTCCTTGAAGTGTTTTTTTTTCCCTTAGAAACTAAAAAGTAAATATTGAATAATATTCCCCTCACACTAGTATGTCTTTTCAGACCCTTCGACGTTCTCTTAAATCTTTCCACTTCCTTCTTTTCTCATCTACCTGCAAGGCAGCATGCATGTAGTGCATGACCTGTGCTCTTTCATTTCCTTTGTATTAGGAAAAAATGTGCCTGGGTGGAAAGTCACGAGTACTTCCCTCTTTGAGCCTTCTTGACTCTGCTATCTTGGGGCATCACTCTTTATAATATAGATTTTTTCATGTTTTTCCACAGTTGCCAGAGAAATATGCAAAATGAAAAGAGGATATTGATTCTCTTTCTGCTACAGAGCATAGACTATTTCAGATTACTTCAGTTAGAAAAATAGGATGTGTGTGTGTGTGTTTCTCAACACCGATGTTTTCTTAGGAGTAAATCAACATTAGATAGATGCAGAAAGCAAAATAAATTAGAAAAAATAAAATAAAACACCAAGTATGCACTAATAACAAGAATACTGTATTACTTATTACAATAGCTCACATAAAATTTATACATTTGAAAATAGCAATTTTGAAAAATCTGGTGACAATTTGGTTTTAATTTAAAAGCAGTGGTTCCATGGACTTTTGTAGTTGAGAAATATGTGGGTCTTAGTCCATGTCTTATTACATAGATACTGTCATCCAGAACTTCTTGAAACTCCCTTCCTGTGATGTCAACTAAAAACAACATTTCCCTGTTCAAGGGATCTTGTTTTCTTGTTTCTTAATTACAAGAAAATTGCAATGCTTGCAGTTGGTATCTCTTCTTGGATTCTCCACTGATATGTCAAGTACAGCATGTCCCAATGTGAACTGATTATCTCCCTTAATTTTGCTTCCTAAATATTTATCAACCTGTCTTCTCTCCCTATCCTCACTCTTAATGTCTGTTTGGATTTTTATAATCTATTTGTTACATTGCAATTTCTTCTTATTTGGTTTCTCTGCCTGAAGCTTTGTGTTCCTAACATCTATTCCCCAGTGGTATCAGCTATCTAAGACTACATACAAACCCACCCTGATGCCTTTTCACTGAAAACTCTTCAATGTCTCACTGTTGACTCTAGCAGAGTATAAAGGGATCTGAATGACCTCATTTGTCTTCTACTCTAGACTAATCCCTGATTCAGACTGTATACTTCTGAGTTCATGCACACATCAGGTCTTTACCTGCCTCCATTCTTATATAGTTTCCGCCTCCACCTGCGATGCTCACTTTTTCCCTTCAATCGATTAGTTGTCATCCATCTTTCAAAATTCAGTGCTGATTTCAGCCTTCTCATAACCCCAGATTTCCTTCTTCTTTGACCTCCCAAGGACTCCTAAATATTTCTTGATGTGGTACATACCACATTAAATCCATATGATATGTTTTGGGTCCCATCTCACTAGGTCTTGCACTCCTGAGAGCCAAGCCATGATGACTTCATCTTAGCACCCCAGCATCAAGTCACAGGTATATGTTCAATTAAAATTTCTTGAATGCATAAACCAGAAGGAACATTATATATAAATTAGTAGAATGACTTTGTTTTAAAGATTAGAAACTGAGGCACAGGAAACTGAAGGAACGAGCCACAGCTACATGTTAATTTTGTAGCTGAGCTGAAACTAGAGCCCAGATACCCTATTACCTTCTGACACACTTTGAGTTATGGAATTTGGCATACCCATTGCAATAATTGGGTGTAACTTTATTATAATAATTTTTAAAATTACATTTATTTGGGAAAACTGCAGTGATACTCTCTTTTCTTTCCTGTTCAGTTACCCAAGCATTTGATATGTCCAAAGCATTGGCCTTTTTGTTCTATATCTATTCTTCTCTTGATTATACTCATTACAGGTTGTTTTGTCATCTTACAAATCTGACACATTATGCCCACTAAATTATTTCTATAAGCCAACCTATTCATGATAATTCTATGTAATACATTATTTTGCATATTATAAATCTTTTTGCTGATTAATACCAATAGAGATTGATTCAAAGAAACATACCAGTAATGGAAAATTGTGTAATTTTTAAAAAGATTTTATTTATTTATTTATTTATTTATTTATTTATTTATTTGAGAGAGAGAGAGAGAGGATATGCATGGGAGAGGGAGGAGCAGAGGCAGAGAAACAGAGAATGAGGGATAGGGAAGGGGAAAAATCTCAAGCAGACTTCATGCTGAGCACGGAGACTGATGCTGGGCTTGATCTCAAGACACTGAGATCATCATCTGAGCTAAGCTGAAACCAAGAATCGGATGCTTAACCAACTGAGCCACCTAGGCACCCCTGTGTAATGTTTTCTAAGTGAACTGACCATGGTGTGGCCCACCTTAATATAGCCACATGCTTTCCCAGCACAAGTTAATAAAGGAGGAAGAAAACAAGAAATTCTCCACTTCACATACTGGTTATAGGAAATGGTGGCCTCCTTTGACCTTACAGATACAAAGTATAGGAAGTTGTATCTTGGTTCTATTATATGTGTGTTATTGTCACTCATTCAAGCCTATCACTATCTCAGGGCCATTTTGTGATAACTTCCTATTTCTTCTTCTTCATTTAATCTTGTGATTGATTAGAATATTCTTCAACTGTCTCTCTCTTCCTGTCACTTTGCTGGGAAGAGTCTTTTTTTTCTTGCATGTTAATGCCTGGCCAGAAGACATGATCTGGTCTGTGGAATGTTAGCAGATGTAATGCAAACACAAGCTGGAAATGGCTTGACACTTGAGCCCTGCCAACACAATGGAAAGACCTCTCTGTGGAGTGCTGCTACTTTATTTCCCCTTTGGTCCTAGAAGAAGCACAGGTGGAAAAGACCTAAGACCAATTTTTCATGAAGGGGCCAAGCCTCGCTGGATCCACATTTGAAACAGAGTTCCCAAAGAAGCCCAATCCTGATGAACCAACAGTCATGGGGCACACAGAAGCAAGAATGAATATTTGTTACTTTTTAAACTATTGACTTTCGGTGTGGCTTGTTTTGCAAAAACTGATCCCACTCACCCTCCCATCCATAGACTACCCAAGTAAAAAGTCTTAAGCCTTTTGCGTAAGTGACCACAGCACTCTCTTCATAGTCCTTAACCACTTTCCCTTTCTCTGCTGCCTTAAGCCTTTTAAATACCCTCTGATTCTAGATACCTTTGCTTGTGTTCATTTAAGTTGCTTTTCTTCAATTCGTATTCTTCTCCTTTCTCCTTTACTTGCTTTCCTACTTCTTCCCGGAATATTTATTTCCATGCTTTCCATGCTTTATTCTGTTGTTGCCTTTTTCTTTTGCTGTCCCCTAACCATCTTTGTGCTGTCATTTCTGTCGTGCCTCCTGCTGCTGCTGCCCATTCTGGTCTCTTCCTCTCATTTCTCCCTGGACCCAGTCCTTGGGGGATGATGGCCACACTCCATCCTGCTGTTCTTCTCACCCGCTCTGTTTCTCCAGAAGCAGAAAGGCAGATTAACAAACAATCTGAAATCCTCCCCATGATAATTCCACTTTGCTGTTTGGCTCCGGTGGTCCACCCACCCCCAGCTGCTCAGAGATGGAACTCATTAATTACACTCCCTCCAGGCTGCTCTGTCTTTGAACAGCAGGAAGGAAAGAAGGAAAAGAAGTGGGATAGGCCAGGTGAGGGAAGGAAGAACCATGGGGAGCTTGTTAATGATATCATTGTTTTCTGAAATGAGATTTGGAGAAAACGAGGCATAAGGTACACTCATTGTATCAGATCTGAGAAACAAGCTCCTATTTGTCTTGCCAAATTTTGAAAATGTGTGTGATTCCTCTCTATTAGCTCACAGCAATATTGAAGATGTATCTGAATAAACTGGAACATATTATCAGCCTAAAATGCCCAGAGGCAGCTCAATACAGCCATATGCTTCTTTGAGTTAATTTGGAATAGAGAGAATCCAGTATCAAATTGTTCCCCTCAGACCCCCATAGAATCCTCCTGTGTGACTGTAAAGGGAGACAACTAACTTGTGCCACCACTTGAGAGTCTCAGAGATGCTTTGGGATCATGTCATGTTGGAATGGAAAGGAACTATGCAGGGCACAAAGATTGTAGCTCCTAACTGCCACTCTTCTCATTGGTTTAATTGTCTTGCTTCATGCAATCTGTGCTTTCTGAGCCCTGTCTTAAAGGATCAGCAGTGGCTAGCCCTTTTCAGTATAAATTACATAATTATGATCACACACATGGATATAATGGGTCCCCTGGATCTTTCAAACCTTCTCAGGAGATTCAGATTAACCAGTAGATACTCAGTTCACAGCTAGAAAGCCCCAAAAGGCACTATCGCTTCCTTCTATAGCATCATAATCTGTGCAGTCTTCTACAAATTCCCCCAGGTAAGGAATTTCATGGATTATTGCCATGTGCAGTATTTCTTCTTCTGTCTTCCCTTTTCCAGGCACTCCTGGGAATATCTGACATTTAGGACAAATATTCTTGTTGCAAAATTATGTTAAGAGCTTTACTTAACATGAACTACTCCCTAACTTGTGACCCAAATATTAAGTGGGCAGACTGAACATAAATTTCCTGGGCAACTTCAGTGCATGATGCCCAGCCCTACCACGACCACCACCACTTGATTCCTCCCCATAAGTGAGCACTGTCTTAGTTTCCTAGGGCAGCCATAAATGAATTATCGTAAATTGGGAATCTTAAAACAACAAAAGTGTATTTTCTCATGGTGCAGGGGGCCAAAGGCCAAAACCAAGGTGTCAGCAGGATTTATTTCTTCTAGAGGCTCTGAGGGAGAATGCATGCCATGCTTCTTCTAGCTTCTGATGGCCACTGGCAATCCTTGGTACCCCTAGGCTTATGACTATGTAACACTAGTATCTGCCTGTGACTTCACATGGCCTTATCCTCTGTCTGTTTCTTCTTTTCTATCTTTCAAGGGACATTTGTAACTGAATTTAAGGCCCACCCCAGGTAATCCAAGATGATCTCAATTTGAGAACCTTAATTTAATGACATATGCAAATATCCTCCTCCCACCTCCAAATACAGTCACATTCATAGTTCCAGATGGACTGTCTTCTGGGGGAGTCAGCACCATTCAGTCCACTCTGGACCCCTTGCAGGTAAACATTTTTGCCTTTAGCTCTCAATGTTTCTCTGCATTTATCACATGCTTTGAGTTTGGAGGTGATCAGAAATACTTCCTCAACTACCCTGCAGCACAGTCCCCACCCCTTGAACTGGTGTTGGCAATGGAATGCCACTGGACCAAGGAAAATGATTGCTTTTCTGGCCTGGCCTTGGCTTCATAAAGGAGGCAAGAGAGAAACGGGATTCCCGGCTAATTTCAGGGCAATGCAGATAACTGAAACTTTCACTAACTTGCTCCATCTTGTCCTTTCTTTTTCTTTTTCTTTTCTTTTTTTTTTTTTTTTAGCCAAAAAACTGTTTTCCATCCCTGTGAGCAATGTCTCCTCTGGCCCCTGAGCCTCAGAATACCCATGGATAGTGGTCTCTATGTTGAATCCCTAATGAACTCTTAACAATCTGTATACCTAAGAGTGCACTGGCCATTTGCTGAGAACCCATTCCATGCCAGACACTGCACTTGTCAATTGTATCTTCTTCAGGCTCCATAACAAACCTTTAGGTGGACATCAATGTCTTGTTTTACAGATAGCTGAGTCTCCAAGAAGTTGCAAAATGAAAATCTCTCTGAAGGTAAAACAGCTAGCTGATGGCAAAGTCAAGCCTGGAATCTTGCCCTCTGATTCTCTCCACCAGACATTTTCTGTTGGCACGAGCCCTCTTCCAGGCAATATTAGGTGATCACTTGTTAGCTTGGCATATATGTTCTGGTCAATTTTTTTATACCTAAGGTTTCCCCAGAAGGATCATTAATAGGCATCCTGAACACTTGCCAAGCACCTAGTGGGTGGCCTATCTGTTCTGCTACTCCTAGTTGATGTGCACTAAGGACCTCGCTGTTATCTGGCCCAGGCCAGCACTGGCCCCAGCCCGGAGGGAATTAACATGCCACCCAGCATTCCTCTGCACTTTCTTATGATTAATTCCATCTGACTCCGATTATTCCTTCATGCTGTGACCCCCCTCAGCACTTACATGCTGAAGCTGTGCCGCATTCATTTGTTCTTGTTGAAATATTGCTCTGTAATTACATCTAAACAATTTCATTGCTGCATCTATTATAGAAAGAGTGCTAAATCTGGCAGTTTAAGCACTTGCTAGATGATGTTTATAAGGCCCCGAGCAGTCCCCAGGAGTCAGGCACACTGTGGGTATCACGCATTCCACCTCAACCTGTGTTGTTTTGTGTGCGTTTCTGTGTAATGAGCACCCTTAGACACAAACCATGGCTCTTTTTCTTTGATTTATTCTCTAGCACATCTACTATTGTCTCTTTGGAACTCATCATCTTGCACTCCCTCCCCCGCAACACAAACTTGCAATACTTCCTACAATGAGCTAACTTCACGGTGACTGGCTGGTTTAGGAGATTTCCCTATAGTTTTTGAGAAAGAAGCGGATGTTTGTAAGATTCAGGCCACAGCACATTATGGGTCTTTGCTACTCTAATAAATAAAACCTGTTGCTTTAATTCCAAAAGAAGAGATCTTACTGCAAATTCTAGAATATAGCAAAATACAGCTTATAGCAAGCTTCTGGTCATGCTGGTTTAGAATTCTTACTTTTGGGCTTTTGCCCAAATCTGAACAATATCTTGTCCCCAGGATTTCACTCCCACCCTGGTTAAGAAAATACTCATCTAACTGTCTTCCTCAATTGTGTTGACTCTTCTGGGAGATAATGGTCCCCGATGCTGTTCCACAGCCTCACTTTGGCTAACTTTGCATAATGCACATTACATTGTCTGTGTCTTCTCCATTAAGGCCTGCAAAATCACGAGCAATTGATTAAGCCTGAGACACTATGAGAAATATCTTTTGCAGTGAAGCTCCTTTAGAAGTACCATTTTAAAAAAATCATATGTTCTTAAGACATGTAGCAAAATAAATGAGACTGCAGACTTTCACATTCTACAGAAGTAATGCTCTGCTGCTTTAGCTTTAGCTATTCATCAGGGGCAGTGGAATTACAGTCACGGAAGTTCTAATATTGTAGGAGAAAATGAATAGAAATGATGGCTCTGTTGTTTTCTTGTAGTCATTTTAAAAATGTTCTATAGAATGTGCCTCTAGACAAAAAGGAGTGAATGCAAAAGAAAAAACAGGAAGAAACTTTTAGAAATTTCTTTTAAACATTCTGTGTTTTTAGCTGTAGAAAATAAGACAGCTTCTTTTAAGAGAGAAGTGTCCAACGCGTTCACCCATCACATACTAATAAAATAGGACAGACTGACAAGCTGCTTCAGAAGCAGCCTCACAGTGACACCAAGATATAACTCCAGCTTGTCCTGCTAGGCACATCTAGGTAGAACACTATCTCAAATTTCAGACTGAGTACAGTAGCCAAGAGATTGTCATTTAGTAAGTACACAAAGAAATCAACTTCCCCGTGGCAAAAAGGGGGGTGGGGGTGGGAAATCCAGCTGCTTCTCTAGAAAGCTATCAAAAAAATTTTTTTTTAATTTACTTATGATAGTCACACAGAGAGAGCGAGAGAGGCAGAGACACAGGCAGAGGGAGAAGCAGGCTCCATGCAGGGAGCCCGACGTGGGATTCGATCCCGGGTTTTCAGGATCGCGCCCTGGGCCAAAGGCAGGTGCCAAACCGCTGCGCCACCCAGGGATCCCTCTAGAAAGCTATCAAATGAAAATGAATCTTTTACCAGAATTAAGCTGCACCTAATTTATTAGTACGACAGGGCCCTGCCCACCTGGCTATATTAAAATGACAGACACACTGACCCTGTTGAACTCTCTGTGTTGGTAGGCATTCAGAAATTAATGGCTTTAGGGTACCTGGGTGGCTCAGTTGGTTAAGTGTCTGCCTTGGGCTCAGGTCATGATCCTGTGGTTCCTAGGATCGGGTCCCACATTGGGCTCCCTGCTCCACGGGGAGCCTGCTTCTCCCTCTGCTTCTGCCTCTATCTCTCATAAATAAATAAATAATTTTTTTAATTTAATTTTTTTTACTTATTCATGAGAGACACACACACACACACAGAGGCAGAGACACAGGCAGAGGGAGAAGCAGGCTCCATGCAGGGAGCCCGACATGGGACTTGATCCCGACTCTCCAGGATCATACCCTGGGCAGAAGGCGGCGCTAAACCACTGAGCCACCCCAGCTGCCCAGTTTTTTTGTTTTTTTTTTGGTTTTTTTAAAAGAAACTAATGGCTTTTATAGCTTTAAAGTTTTGCATCTGCTTGGGTCTTTCCAGATTTCCTAAAAATTACCAGCAGCTTTGTCTACTTTTTATGACAGTTTGTTCTCTCCTGATTTAGGTCTTAGATTAGCATGTCAGCATTGCAGCATTATGTTTTGGCTTGTCTATTGACTACTAAAGAAACCATCTTACTTCACTTTTCATTTGGTACCTGTCCCTTCTGCCTTTAAATAGGTAGATAGCTAAGGAGATGTAGTATAATGTTTATAGATGAAACCTTTTTTCTTTCTCTTTACACTCTAAAATCCTTTGAATTTAAACAGGAAGGGTATTTATTATTATTATTATTATATGGTACTCTTTCTTTGTATCAGCCACCATGCTTATAGCTTTAAGACATTATCCCCTTTAAGCTTTACAATAACCATGAAAGCTAGTCACAATAACCCCATTCTACTGATGAGAAGATAGAGGCTTCTGGAAATTAATCTGGCATAAAGTCAGTTAGCTGGGATTCAAATGCAGTTCTTAACTTTAACATCTGTAATTGACCCACAAGGAGGCTATAGACACATAATGGAGACTACCTCTTAGCAATCATGTTGAAAAGGGCATAACAGAGTGGAAAGTCTGACCATTTACCTTAAAATGAATAAGGTTAACTGACGACAGAAGCAGCACACTGATAATACTATGAAAGGTGTCATTCTGTTTGTGGGTTTCTGGTCCACTGCAACTGTGGCTTTGCAGAGCTAGTTACTGTTCGTGACTGCACCATAGACCCACGGGTGAATGAGGGATGGGAAAAAGGAGTAAACTTTCATTCTAAAATCCCCTAGGATTGTAGAGATAAGCCAAGCTATTAGGCACAAGTTGCTGCTTTTCAACTGCCCAAGGGAAAGCTAGAGTTTAAGTCCAGCTTACTCCTATCATGTGACCTCAAGAAAGTTACTTTAATGATTTCCAGATTCTGTTCGATGAAAACTAAATAGAATGAATATGAAGAACCTAACCTAAGATGATGAACAAATAGAAGGCATTCACAAATGGCAGATTTCAGACTCTGCTCTCAGCTTCCATTATATATTCTTTCGTTTATTCCTTGAAAATTCGCTTGAAAATAGGATGACCATTTCTCTCATCATTTTCTCACAAACCCAATTCCTGTAGTTCCTCTTGTAGCTCACTATATTTCCTATTTTTTTCACACTTGAGAAACTCTGAAATTGAAATATATTTTATAATTGGAGAAAAAGGAAGCATGCCAGCTGCCCAGAATGGCATCACTTGTGACTGTGTACATTGGGCTGTATGTTCCGGGTGTCTTTTCTTCTGATTGTCAACACAGGTGAGCTATTTGCATTGGCCAACACCTTATATGGTTGAATTTCAACCTAACTTGGGCTCACTACCACTAAATACATCTTATGCAACCTTAAAACAAAAAAGTATTGTGCGTATGCAAAGTGGTTTTTCAGGTGCCTGGCAATGCACTGAAAGATAATAGAAGTGGCCAGATTGTTGAAATAGATCAAAGAACTGCAAACTAAAGAGATGGGTGCATCTTAAAGAAGCAGGACTCAGGGACTCTGGATTCTGATGAGATGCAGCAGGATGGGTGTTAACATTTTATTAAGTTTCTAAGATCTTTGCCAAACTGATATATCCATGTCTTAATGCAAGGGGAAAAAATAGTACATATTTTATGTTCTTGCCAGATAATTCTTACTTCAGTCTTTAAAAATAAATTGCATCCCTTCTGCTTTTAACACATTCCGTGTTCCTCTTAGGTAACTTTGTCACTCTGCTCTGCTGAGAATTTTTCTAATCCCTTTGTGTGGTGTGCAGGGTGTAGGGGGTACCCTCAAAACATACCTTTGCTGCTCCCTTGCTTTCTGCTGACCCTTCCTATCCCCAAAGAGCAGCTGGTTCCTCCAAATTCCAGGGAGACAGCTATGACCAATCTGTGTCAAGATCTATTCAAGAGACAGGAGGGCCTGTGCCATCAGAATATCTAAATGGAACCCAGGATGCAACAGCTTTTGAAGGAATCTGAGAACTCTTCCTCTAGCCTGAGTCAATTTTCCACCTCTTCCCACGAAGAGAGGCAGAAACTTCTTGCACACTGCCAACAGACATGAAAGAAAAACGTAGAGAAATAGAGGAATGTAAAGGCAGAAACCATTTCTGGGTTTCTAAGGAGCCAAGTCAGTGGAGTAGGAATTCCTGGTTTTTCAGAAAATATCTGGAGTGGCCTCAGAAGCTAAATGGGATGCAGCCAGCTCACCAGGGTCCTCTCAATGCCTCAGAATGAGTTAGAGGATCCCATCTGCAGAGTGGAGGGATGAACTCCTGCAGGAAGACACAAGTGCAGATCATGAGAGAGCCAGCGTTCAATGCACCCAGCACAAGAGATCAGGCCAGTGAAAGTGTCAGCAGAGAAGTGACCACAGCCCGGCCCCCACACCCACCACTGTGCAGGGCTTGCAGCACGCTGAAGGAATGGACCGCTCTTCCAGAAGCCCTCATGTACATAAGCATTCTGTCCCTCCCTGCCACTGCCAGGTGACACATGCATAAGCAATCTGGGAAAATAGAAATGGGATCCAGAGAAGAAGATGAGGAAATGGGAGAAGCATGAGGAAGCCCCAAGACGGAGATTCTGAACTTCAGTGTAAAAGTACAATAAAATCTGAATTGAAGTGAAACTTTCCCGAGACACTGTTTTAAAAACAGAAATGACTGAAAACAAATTTAGTTACTAAAATGGAATAAAATAGACTGTGAGTCAAAGAATAAGGCTGATATCAGCTGTGAGTAAAAGAGGCAGCCTCATTGGTGTATGCCTCTGGCAGCTATCGTTTTGTCTCCCACTCTGTCAGGCTCCATTCTTTATGACAAAGTAAGGATCAAAGAAGAATCTCTACATTTGGGCTGAAACCGATTCTTGGACTTCTGCCTAAAGGCTCATTGCTATTAACCTGTGAGTCCATTCCTTGCCTTCAGCAGAACTGTTGCTCTGACGACCTCCCCAGGATGTGACTACACTGTCTGCCTGCCCAACCTCCCCCCCCCCCCCCCCCCGCAGATGTTGGTTTGGTTTGTTCTTCACCTGGTGAATTACCTGACTCTAACTTTACTTCCACCCTTTCTTGGATCTCTTCTCTAGCTTCTACATAACCTTCTCCACTGTCTCTCAAGCTAGTAAAATTTCTCTCAAGCATTAGCTAAAAGCTATAGACCCACATGGGCTTTGTCACCAAAGATGCTAAAATCCTTGGTCTTCAATTGTGTATAGTGGTTCAGTTTTATGGAGCTTCTCATGTTACACATGGATACCAGAGTGGGGTGCCCATATGGGTTTCAATTTTCTAAGTCCACTTCTCTCTGACTGCCAATGCTGTCACTTCTACACAGGCTGGATATTTCAGATCTCGAATACAAGAGCTGTATCCATCTCCAGAACTGTACTAGAATGGTGACTCTCTGGGGATATTCTTGGGTTCAAGGCTAATGTTCTGTTCACTGCTTCTCAAGACTCTTCATGTTTTGCAAGATAATTCTTCCTGGACTGTTTTTCATTTCAGGTTATCAAGCTTGGTGGTTATTGTCATTTTTGTACTCGTGTTTGTTTTATCTATTGTTTTCTACTAGCATATGTTGAGGCTCAGTTGAGCTTATGTGGTTATGGGAGAAGGATAATTCAAACATGGTTTGACAGATCAGGGACAGAGCAGACATAATTAGGCAATACAGAAGGATGGAAAAAAGTAGATTTGGTTTGGAGCTTACAGAGTACAGTTAAAATTTTCCCAGGATAAACATGGTGTAATTTATTAATATTGTCCTAGGCAAATAAGATATATGAACTAGGTCCCATCATAACATTTGCCCTCAAAGCTGATCCAATAATGACTGATAGATGAAAAGACTATGGTTATCTTATTTTTCAAAACAAAAAGAGTGTTTCAATTGAACTGATAAATATGAGTATACTTATGGGGACAGGTGAACAGTTTTCAGACTGTTTAGGTAATGCAAAGTGTAAAGTTGCCATATATTTGTGGCTGGAGAATTCTATCTTATTCATCATTCATTCTTCCTATAAATAGAGAGTGTGTAGGCTATGTGCCAGGTCCAGTGATCAGCTCTAGGGTTACAGAAGTAGGAGACACTGTGTTTGGTCTTTTATTAGGAAAGGGATTAGGGACACCTGGCTTGCTCAGTTGGTAGAGCATGCAGCTCTTGACCTCAGGGTCATGAATTTGAGACCCGCATTGGGCAAAGAGATGAAAGAAAGGAAGAAAGAAAGAAGGAAGGAAGAGAGGAAGGATGGAAGGAAGAAAGGAAGGAAGGAAGGAAGGAAGGAAGGAAAAAGAAAAGAAAGAAAAGAAAAGAAAAGAGAAAAGAAAAGAAAAGAAGAAAAGAAAAGAAAAGAAAAGAAAAGAAAAGAAAAGAAAAGAAAAGAAAAGAAAAAAAAGAAAGAAAAGAAAAGAAAAGAAAAGAAAAGAAAAGAAAAGAAAAGAAAAAAAAGAAAAAAGAAAAAAGAAAGAAAAGAAAAGATAGGTCATTCATTGCAGGGTGTTCAGTACAATGAAAGATATCTGTACTGGCTGTGTTTGGTAGGGGGGAAGTTCAGGAAAGGCTTTCTAGATATGGATAGCTGAACTGAATATTGAAGGATGGAAACACAGATTTCAGAAACAAAGGATGAAAAATGCAGATTTGAAAAACAAGCAACACTTCTTGTCCACTTGGGCGTGGAAGAGAGTCAGTAAAAAGTAAAACAGGGAAGGAAGACAGGGGCCAGGTCAGGATGGTCTTTTTTTGGTGCAAGGGATTAAGATGATATCTCTGATATCTCTAGAGAATCATCAACAGTCTTATGCAGGGAATAACCTGAACAATTTTCATTCTAGAAGTTTGAGGCCAAAGTAGGGAGATGAGTAGGCCACTGAAGGATGACAGGCAGAGTTAAAATAGTTGTTCCAAGAAGGATACTAGAAAAATAGAGTGACTACATGGAGATGGGTAGAGAGTTCAGGGAAAGGCCTCATTTCCTGACTTGGTAAAGTAGGTGGGTTGAGTCCCATCCACTGAGTTAAGGAAGAATCAGAAGGCTTGGGATAGAACTGAATGAGGTTTTGTTTTCGTTTTGTTTTTTGTTTTTTGGTTTTGGTTTCTCGTTGGGTTTGTGTTCCAGCTCAGAGCCTGAGGTCATCAAAAAAGAACTGAACACTCTGCATCTGGAGTTCAAAAGAGAACCACTCAGGCTGGATATTTAGGTCATTTGAGTAAGAAGAGAAGAGGGCCAAGGAAAACATCTTGTTACTTAACCTGAAGGTGCTAGGATAAAATGGTAGAATAATGTGTGAGATATGAAGAAGATACCTGTGCAATGTGCAGTGGTTGCTAGTATTATTGTAATTAATATTGACAATAGGGAAGGATTTTGACTATTCATATGATTCATTTCTGAATTTAAATAGAGGTATCTAAAGACCTTGCCAGAGACTCCAGAGGGGACCCCACTTTTTGTGAGGTGCTCCTGGCATCAGCCACCACAGGGGACAAAAAGCTCTTAAAGGTACCAAGCTGCTCTTGATAGCATCATCATCAGTTTGATGAAATTTTTAAAGTCAGGACAAACTAAGAAAAGTTGTTTAAAAGCAGCAAATAAGAAAAGTTGTTTAAAAGCAGCAAATGTGTTTTGTATCTTTGGGAACATATCTTTGAGACCTGCCATTAGTTTGACTTCTAGAGAGGGTCATAGAAAAAGGTGCCACAGACTCTTTTAAGTGATAACTGCCTGACATGGCTGGCATAGAAGGTATCTAGTCCACGTGGGGACATTCTGGGTCACAAGTAGGCTATGGGGATACCTGGGGATTGCAGTGTGTGAGGGCTATTACCGAAATCAAGGAGGAGGATGTTTGCTTGAACTTTCAGACTGCTTTTACATTATTCCATTCTGGGGCAGAGCATTTTAACACATTGTTCTTTTAGTTCTCTCATTGTTCTCGGAGTTCATTCTTTCATTGAGTCATGTTCAGCTGCTCATTATCTCTTCCCTGTTTCAAATTGTTTTTCCCACCCATTTGGAACAATCTCACATTGGATTTTGGCCTCAAATGAATTAGATTCCTAACTTCAGACTTGCTATGGAACTACTGGACTACTGGTGGCTTTTTTAGCTTGAATGGCCTCAAGGAGTTTCTGAATCCACTGATTTTTCCGGGAAACTTTGCTCAGGCCATGCAGATTGCAAGAATTTTCTTTTTCCTCTACATGTATTAAAAACTATTTATTTAAAAATATTAAAACTTCCAGGGCACCTGGGTGGCACAGTCAGTTAAACATCCAACTCTTGGTTTCGGCTCAGGTCATGATCTCAGAGTTGTAAGATCAAGCCCCATGGCAGGCTCCACACTCACTGTGGAATCTGCTTACGATTTACTCTTCCTCTCCCTCTGCCCCTGCCTCCAGCTCTCTCTCTCTCTAAAATCAATCTATAAATCCTTAAAAAATATTAAAACTTCGTCTAAGCAATTTGAGAATGGCCATTGCAGAAAAAAATCTATAAAATGGATACCCAAGTAATTTGTCTCCTGATAGAACCCTGAAACTGGCAACTTACATAAAATTGGAAAAGATCATTTACATCTGGAGAAGGTGTTATAAATGCAAGTTCTGGACCATCCATGTCCTTAGTGTCTTTAGAATTTGGCTGGAAAGTAATATTTTGTTTTATGCACGCATACACACAGCTGCAATACAGATAGCTTTTGCTGCTAAGGGGATGGAGAACCTTCTGGTTACTTGATGGAAAAATATTACCAAGGAGATTCACACATCACTAAAACACTCAGATTATACTTTTAATGGATGGGAGTGCTTTAGGTTCTTCAAATCTGTGTGGATACTGCAGGCTTTAACTATGTTTCATAGGGCAGCCCTGGTGGTGCAGTGTTTAGTGCCACCTGTGGCCCAGGGTGTGATCCTGGAGACCCGGGATCGAGTCCCACATTGGGTTCCCTGCATGGAGCCTGCTTCTCCCTCTACCTGTGTCTCTGCCTCTCTCTCTCTCTCTCTCTCTCTCTCTCTCTCTCTCTCTGTGTCTCTATGAATAAATAAATAAAATCTTAAAAAAATATGTTTTATAGATGGTTCCACAAGATATTTGGGTCATTTTAAGATACAATTGTCCAAAGCCAGACTAAAAATAGATCTAGATTTGGGAGGTAAAAATAGACATGCAATAATTGTGCTTCGTTTTCTGCAGTAAGAAGGGCTGTGAGTTTATGGCTTTGGCTTGTATGTGGTTTCCCAGGGGAGACTCAAGACAAAGATTCAAGTGTAAGTAGTTTTCTTGGAGAGTGAAGGAAAGGAAGTGAGGAGGAAGTGCAGGGAGGGCAGAGCAGGTGATAAAGGGTGCCTGATTAAGTCACCTTCCACCGATACCTCAGTCATCCCACCAAGGGACAAGGGAGCTGAAGTATTGATACATCACTCTCATCGATTAGTGGTTGAGAGCTGCTCATGGGAGCACTTAATCTCCAGCAGTCTATGTGTGTGGCACAGTGGTCTCCAGCAGCCCGTGAGAGCCCTTGGGCAGTGCAACGGGTAGTAGCAGTTGTGATTCATGTGGGTGTGTACTGAAATGGGAAGGTCAAGGGGATATAGATGGAGCATCACTGGTGTTTACCTTGAATGGAGCAGTTGTTTCATTCTGGACATTCATGAGTGTGCTCTTTGGTGTTTTGAGTTTGGATGCTGGTACATAATCTCATTCTTTTAATGAAACAATTCAAAATTGGATGTTGTTATTATCGAAAAAGTTCTCTCCAAATATGTATGAGGAAGTGCTCCCTGGTATAGCAATCTCTTAAATGTGAAATTTTTGTTTTTTCATGATAGTGATATTAATTTATTGATTCTGGAGCACTGCTTCAATTTTGGTGTCAAATTCCAGCAGAGAATAAATTTTAGGACTATGAGTCTTCCAAGGACCAATGAGTGAAGCAGAGCATATGTCAGTAAGAAAAAGACTTTAGGATGTGTGTGTGTTTTAATATAACTTTCACCTGTGTGGAAGCAAGATGGTTCCTAATTATTTTTGAGTAACTAGAATGCAACCTAATATAAACTGTATACAAAAATCCAGAATGCTGTCACTAAATTTTCTACATCATACACATACAAAATTTTGATAAAACACACTAACCAAGTATGTCTAATATCTTTGATTACTATATTGACTTTTACATCCTATATGTTCATCAGGTACTTGATAATTGTTTGCTGAATGAATATACTAATGACTGAAATTGGGGGAAGGGGCTTTGCCCTTTTCTGAGACCCTACCCATTGTTGGAAAGGAAAGAGCAACTTAGGAGAGGTTTGTAAAGTAAGGAAAGAGTAAGGTATTGGGAGCCATGAATCAATTTATTTTCAGAGTTATAGATAATATTGTCAGCTAGGCCATATGCTAGAAACTAAATATAAAGATTTAGAGAAGGTATGGGCTATGCTAATAACAAGCTTCTTATTAATAAGATCCCAACTTTAGAAATCTTGATTCAGTTTAATAAGTCATCTATCGCTAATCTATTTATTTATCTATATGTACAGAAATATGTAAATATATATAGATAGATATATGGTATTAAAAAATATCATGTGGAATTGATATCAGAGGACATAAATTCCTGGGCTTAATGGAAACTTATTGTCACCATCTTTTTAGGCATCATACTACATGGTGAATAAAGCACTGCTATATATATTTATTGTACATGGACTGGGGTCAGCAAGCTAATGTCCCTAGGCCAGAGCAGGCTCACTACCTATATTTATAAACTAACTTTCATTGGAATACAGTGATCCTCACACTTTTATGCATTGTCTACAGCTGCTTCCCTACAAATAGTGGCAAACAATGGCAGAGTTGGGCTGTCATGGAAGAGGCCAAATACCCCAAAACCTGAAATATTTTCTACCTGGCTCTTTACAGAAAAAGCTTGCCAATCTCTGGTATAGAGCACTGTCCTATAATACATTTTCATTTTAAGCATCAGATACCACCAGTTAAGTTATTTCCCCTCAAACATAACAGATATGTAAAATATAATCCCATAGAGCCTCCCATAGGTCATGAAACAGTGTGTGCTTTCTTGCACACCATTGCTAAAAGGAATTTCTAATACTTTACTCTACCTCCCGGAGGTTCCTTTAGTGTAGTTCTTTCTTCATCTGGCAGTTTTGATTTTCCTTTTATTCTCTTTATTTCCTCTCCCTATTCAAACACATGGGATGCCATATCAGCAGTAGCTAGAATCTAAGAAATGGACTTTTTATACATTGGCTTATACTCTTTTGTGCAAAGCCAAAAAGAGAGAAAGAAAGAAAGAAAGAAAGAAGAAAGAAAGAGAAAGAAAGAAAGAAAGAAAGAAAGAAAGAAAGAAAGAAGAAAGAAAGAGAAAGAAAGAAAGAAAGAAAGAAAGAAAGAAAAAGAAAGAAAAAGAAAGAAAGAAAGAAAGAAAGAAAGAAAGAAAGAAAGAAAGAAAGAAAGAAAATGACAAAGGCCCTTTTCTACAGAAAAGCACCCAAGTGCAGGGAGGATTACAAAATGAGGAATTTAGGAAGCCTGATAGTTGAGGAATGCACAGGTAGGCACAGGATGTGCAGACTATAGGAGGCCATTGGTATGCTCTGTGGCATTCTGACACCTTCTGCATGCAGGTATTCAGATCTAGGGTATGACAGAAAAGATAAAGATGGCTATGTGAAGGTCAGTAGCAATAGTAAGGAGATGGAAAATTATTTCTGTAACAGTAATGGAAATTGAGTTAATTTGTCTAGGCAAAGAGAAAAATAAGAAATGGCTTGGTATAATGCTTCTACCATTTAAATCCATTATGATATAAAAAGTAAACAAATGCTGATTGATTAAAATATATATATGATGGAAACTGGGTTGATAAGATTTTTTTGTGTGTCAAATGACAGAAACAAATGAAGAACTAGCTAAGGCTAACATGTACCTTCACGGCTAATGGAATCTAAGGAGGACTTGAATAACCAAGCCTCAGAAATTCAAGGCTACAGATGGGTCTAGGAATGATTGGAACAAGGTTTCTGATTCTGTCTGGATTCTCTCTCCAGCTCTCATATGCAAATTTTCTTCTCTTTCCTTCTAGTCTTGCCTTTTTCTCCATAGCATTGAGCATAGCAGCTGAAAGGTTGTGAAACTTATATCAGATATCCTTGCCCACTGGATAAAGGCCAGTTTCAAGCTCTCTT
This sequence comes from Vulpes vulpes, assembly GCF_048418805.1. Taxonomy (NCBI): domain Eukaryota; kingdom Metazoa; phylum Chordata; class Mammalia; order Carnivora; family Canidae; genus Vulpes; species Vulpes vulpes. The sequence continues at coordinate 40,519,130 of NC_132793.1, forward strand.
TATGATCCCAGGGAAGAAAAGAATCCTGGGGAAGAGATTTATTGGCCCAACTTTGGATCAAACACCTGCTCTTGGGCCAGTCACCTTGAACCAGTGAGTGATGGTGATAATATTGTGCACCTGCATTAAGCATATAAATGGAGGAAAGAACACCTAATGGAAAAGGGGAAATTAACAGACAGTTCTACATGACCATTCCATTATTGCTTTATCTTCACTTGGAAAAATCCATGAAAAATAGCTCAGTCTGCAACATGAAGGATTTAGGTTAGAGAGAAATAAGATTATTCTGACATTAGAGCTTATTACACACTGAGAAATGTTACTGAAAGAAGCAGTAAAATATCTTTTCTTAGAGGTTTATAAAAATAGAAGTGATTTCTCATCAGTTGAAATGCAAATAGTTTTCAAAATGGATTAGACACACAAAAATTTTGTTTGATGTGCAAACTCGTGACAAGGCCCTGCCTTCTTTTGCCGGTAAATTCTGCTCAGTCCTAGTCTTCGTGTGCAATTCAACAAATACGTATTAAATGCCTACTAGGTGCAAGGCATTAGACTGGGCCTAAAGGATTTGCGTTGTGTTCAGGAGGTTCTGGAAATTACAAATGACCAGAATATATGGTTGTTTAAAGCAATTGTCATAGAAGAGGTTCAGATTCACTGCTATGGAGTTTTTTATAGGAATGAGGCAGGGTTGTGGGAGAAAGGCAGGGAAGAGAGGGAGAGACATGGGGAGAGGAAAGGGAGACTTAACACAGAAACAAGAAAACAAATGAAAGGATTAGCAAAGGGTTATTGAAGAGGCTGAGGTTTGAAATGCTCTTTAAGGGTAGATAGAGTTTTAATAGGGGAGAGATGAAAAAAGGCATTTGGGACAGACAGAATGGCATGATTAGTGATTTGGATCACATTCAGGGAAGTAGCAAATCATCCTTTTAGCCAGAAAACCATGGTAGAAGCAAGAAGAACTAATAAAAAAGATGAGAGCAGAAAGCTGGGATCATCTGTGGAAGGCCTGACATGCTGAGTTAAAGTTTCACTGCAGGAAGATTAGACTGCCCACACTGTGAGACAGACAATGCCACAGAGAAGGGCAAAGTTGGAAAGATGAGTTTGAAGGTCATAACAGAGGCCTGTATGAGAAATCCTGAGTAATTTATCGGGATGGTAAATTAAATGGAAATGGAAAAAAGACTATTGTGGGAGGGAGATGGTAGGGATATAATCTACAGAGCTGGCTGATGAATGGCATCCGTGTAGTTTGTACTTTCGATATGCCAAGGATTCATCAGAAAATAGCACTCATCAACTTCCTAGTTTCTTAAGATATTCGACTTTGATTTACATATACATTTAAGCTTCTTATCAACCAAATGAATAGGTTAGCTGTTATCCCCATTTTGCATGTGAACAAACTGAGATTTAGAGCAGCCCATGGCCACAATCCTAGGCATCTGCTGAGTAGGACTTTGAACACAGGATATCTGGCTCCAACATCCATGTTTTTAACCACAAGCACATTGCTCTAAGAAGTGTGGAGGAAAAAGGGCAATCACCCTTGGTGGATTGGGAGGTGTTCTACTTATACACTATTACATTACAAATTGCTCAAAATGTGGTAGTTAAAACAACTACTTTACTGTAGCTCTTAATTGTGTTGATCAGGAGCTTGGACAGCCTTGACTGGGCTAGTCTTCTATTACAAAGCCATTGACAGGGGACACACAGTGGTATGCAGCTGGTAGGTAGGCTGGTCTAGAAGGAACAAGATAGCTTCACTCACCTGTATACACTTTGACAAGGATGACTGAAGTCTGGTCTCTGCTAGACAGTGGACCAGAGCCCTACACCAGGCATCTCCAGCAGAGGGGTCTCAAGCAGTCAGTAGGTTACTTTGCCTGTTTGAAGACTGTATAAATGGAATCCTATAGCATAGACTCGTTAAAAAAAATAATATAACTATTAGTTTCAGTGTTGTGCCCAAGATTGCGAATCCGAGAAACCACCAAGGGGCTGACACCGATGCAAACACACGAGGGTTTATTTACAAGCTCGAGCTTGGGTCCAAGTGTACCTGACACAGAGAAGCAGGGACTTGGACCCCAAGGTGGGTTTCAGCTTAGTTTTAAGGGCTGGTCTAGGGGACCTCCAGAAGGGGTGGAAGAATTTCTCAAGTTCTGTTTACATTCTGATATGGGGCTTTGAAGCACATTGAGCTCTGTTCTTATTCTAATAGGGGCTTCCTGCCCTTGGCTTGGGCTCTGTTCTCATTCTAATATGGGGCTTTCTAGGACGTTAAGCTGTAAGCTGTTTTCTTCCTGTAACTGAAGTAGGGTAAATTTCAGCTCTTATTCACAGGGGCCTGGGATGGCTGTACTTGTGCTAACGCTGAACTTAAAGTGGAATGACCTTGATTTTTCTCGGCCTCCACATTAAATGGAATCCTATAGCATAGACTCTTTTTTAAAAAAAATAATATAACTATTAGTTTCAGAAGTAGAATTTAGTGATTCATCAGTTACATACAGACCCAATGCTCATTACATCATGTGCCCTCGTTAATGCCCATCACCCAGGTACCCCATCCCTCCCCCACCCACCTCCTTTCCAGTAACCCTCAATTATTTTCCTATAGTTAAGAGTTTTTTATGGTTTTTCTCCCTCTGTGTTTTCATCTTGTTTTATATTTCCTTCCCTTCCCCTATGTTCAACTGTTTTGTTTCTTAAATTCCACATACAAATAAAATTACATGGTATGTATCTTTCTCTGACTGACTTATTTCACTTCACACTTCTCTTTCACTTCTAGTTCCATCCACATCATTGCAAATAGCAAGATTCATTCTTTTTGATGGCTGAGTACTATCCCATTGTATATGTATACCACGTCTTTATCCATTCATCTAGAGTATAGACTCTTTTGTGTCTGACTTTGTTGGCTTCACATGCTTGTGAGATTTACTCCTGTTGTTACCTGTAGCTATTGTTCATTCTCTCTTGTCATGGTATAAGGATAACTCTGTGTAACTTCCACAACTTAATTGTCCATTCTACTATTAATGGACATTTGGGCAATTTCTAGTTTGAATCATAATGCATAGTGCTAACATGATTGTTCTTATATATGCCTTTGGGTAAAACACATTTGCATATCTGTTGAATATATACCCAACAGCAGAATTGGTGGATTATACTGTATGCTTATATCAGTGTTAACAGTTTTCCATACTGTTTGACAAATTACACTCTTTCTAACAGTGTGTGAGAATTTTAGTTGCTCCACATCAACTGGTAGTATCAGACATTATTGATTTTAGCCATTTTAGGTTTTCTGAAGGGACTCTTGATATAGATTGACACATCTTATCTAGTTCTCTCTCACTCTATACTTCTCTGCTTAGGTAACTATGCTTTCTTGACAGATGATGGAAGATCCTGTGTGGTTACTCCATTTAAGTATTTCTTTATTCCACAAGGATATGTGGAATCTCTCTCTCTCTCAAAGCTCTAGTGATGCTTTGAGAGAAAGGATTCAAATAGACCTTTTCTGACGCCTCACTGGTGGTCTTTCCACATTTTGAAGCCAAAAGACATTCGCTCTCTTTTGCTGTATCTCTTTCTACATAGGACCGATAATCTCAACATTCATCACACTGCAACTAAATGTTTAAAAAATGCTTTCAGGTGAAACCTTTCGAATTTTGGATATTTTGAGGATCTTCAGATTTAGTTCAACTTCATCCAATATGTTTCCTTTCTAAGTAAGAGACTTAAGAATAAATTTGGGCTCAGCTGTTAGGAAGTCAAAGAGAAAATAATCTGTACCTATAGATATAGACCTAGTAGAAGTTGTCTCCTCAAGTTGCATATGTAGAGGAACCATCTCTACACATGACCCTGCTAGAATGAATGCTTTGAAGTAGTTTTGTAATACAGGAAAGGTCAAACTATTTACTTTTCTTCTATAAAACTTCTTGCTCCCACCCTCTATTTTCTTTCCTTTTTAGTCTTTTTCTTTCCAGGGCTGCGGTACAGTTATATAATATAAGGAAACCAGTTGGTGCAGTACCAGCTCAGAGTGATGATGCTGATGCTGATCATGGAAGGGGTAATAGCTACCTGTTTAAGATATATTCAAGTAGGAAATTAACTAGGTTAGCCTATATAAGGTTCTTTGTAGAAAGTTTTGACACATAGTGATCTTCAGAGCACAGACTTAGAGAAAGCCAGGCAAGAAAGGATGAAAGAAATAGGCAAGATAATATAGTGAGAGATAAGCCAAGACTTCTCTGCTGTCTTCATATGCCCTTCCCAGAGGCTGTTGGTTTAACTTTCCTTGGACATTCTACAGGAAAGTTCTGCATCTAAACTTGAGCAATTTTGAGTGTGTTTCTCCTCCTTGAAAATAAATGAGCCCTGACTTGAACAGTGCCTTTAGTAGACACGTCATACATTATAGTAGTTTTTTGTGACCCTCTCATCTCTACAACTAGATTATAAAATCCTCAAGGGCAGAGATGTCTCTAATACGTCCTTGTATTCTGCCTTGTACTTTAGCACAGAGTGGGGAAATGTCATGTTATCCTGCTGATTAAGTCCATTAAGGATTCAGGTTGCATAACTCTCCTAATGGGGAATGGAGATAAATTCTGCAAGGGAGTTTAATGTTCACGAAAAGCATCAACAGCAAATGGAGATGCCCTTTGGCCATGCACGAAATGTAAGGGAGATAGTGGTCTTTTTCCAACTCTTGTGAATAACCCTCAACTAAGTTCTCCCCTCAGGGGCAAGATGCTATGCTATGCGGTTGTTCTCTTATAGATTCTTTCTCTTCCTTGGTTGGGAACCACCAACTGAGCTGGAGAATCCAAAGTGGGGCAGAGAGTTTAAAGAGGGGACACAAAATAGGCATTTGCAGCAGAACTTCAGGTTTATCTGGGGTGAGCTTCATCCATGGAACAGAGGCATCTGCTCCACAGACCATGTGGATATGGCTGCAAATTCTACACGAAAAATATTTATAGGAAGATCTGCCTTTCTGTGTATATAACTAAAAATCAGTTTGTTGAGTGAATCTGTATTTTAGGCCAAACTCTGATTCACAGTTTTAAGAGTCCCAAACTAACCAAATTGGAGGGACATACTGCGCAAAGACATCTCCATCCATATATGGGTGGGAAGTGAGAAACTGCCAAGTACTTGCAAAGGGATGTCACAATCCCTCTCGGCACCCCCGAATATATTCTTAGGAGACATTTCAGTAAAAGATGCCCATCTGCATGTTCTACTGGACTATGAGAGCACCTTCATTGATTGATTGATGCCAGGACCAGAATCAAGTCCTAAGACCAGAATTGAGTGTCATTATTTTTTTTTTCTTAATAAACAAGAGCGGGTTTATTATTAAATGATTTCACCTGGGGAAGATGATTTTTTTAATTGGAAAAATCTTCCAATATTGTTTTAACTTCCAGAAACAGATTCTAAGAGCCATCATGAAAGAATAGAAAAGGACATTGTTCGAAGCCTGGGCCTTTCATAGGAGTTGGGAAAATTTAATGCCCTCCAACTTTGCATCATCACAATTATGTCTTCCTCATTTGAAGCATATTTGGAGGGACAAGGCTTGGTCAGGGAAATGCTTCTTTTGCTCTTTTGACACAAAGCACTAAGAGGACCTGGAAAATGCCTCCACTGCACTGGTTACCAAACTTTGCTGTACATTGGCACCACCCTAATATCTTAAAAATACTGATGTCCAGGCTTCACCCCAGACATTTTGATTTTATTGGGTTTTTTTTGGGAGGGGTTATTTGGGCATGGGAATTTTAAAGACTCTGACCTACTTTGGAAACTCCAATAAGCTAGACTTTTTTGAAAAGGTCAAAAGATAAATGTGTCAATTCAGTTTATTTTAAACAAATGTTTGCTGAGTATGTACTCTGTGTCAAGCCATATGCTATACTCTGAGAATACAAACAAAAGTAGGAAAATATATCCCTGCCCCTAATGAAGCTCTCGGTTTAGTGATGAGAGGGACTGTTAGATGGGCAAATAAATGCAATGTAATTACAAGTCGATTGATTACAAAACAGTGTGGTATATACAAAATTAGAAATTGGTCCAAAGCAGAGAAACATATGGAAAAAGAGAAGGGGACCAGGGACAGAGGCGTTTGCATGATTTCTAATAACAAGTGATTGGTATTTCTGAAACTTTAAAAACTAAGGAAAGAACACGGATCATGGGTTGTAGGAAAGAGATCAGTTGCAGAGGGTTTTTATGTTGCTTCAGTAACTTAGGTTTTCATGAATGTAACCAACATCTGTGAATATGGACTGTCTTAGTAATGGCCCAGCATAAACCAACCCAATTATGTATCCTTCCTGTCCTTTTTCCTTCTTTTATTTCTTCCATCCATGTCCCTGTAGCCATACCTACCTAGTTATTTGGATAGGGCCCTACAACTTTGCCATTTATTATTTAAATGAGCCACAGGTTTTAAAGATAAGAATGACTTAACCACTAATCTTACTCTCAATTTACTCTATGGTTTCTGATTCATAAATCACTGATGATTTTTGTCAATATTACATTCCTATAATTTATTCTCCTCCCAAATGGAGAAGTATGAATATGCTGAAATACAAATGACCTTCTTTTTTAAGATTTTATTTATTTATTCATAAGAGACACACACAGAGAGAAAGGCAGACACACAGGCAGAGGGAGAAGCAGGCTCCATGCAGGGAGCCTGATGTGGGACTTGATCCCAGGACTCCAGGATCATGCCCTGGGCTCCAGGATCATGCCCTGGGCTGAAGGCAGGCATTAAAACTCTGAGCCACCCAGGGATCCCCAAATGACCATTTTTTTAATTTCAAAATTATACTTAAAGGGAAAAGATAACAAGACAACAACAGCCACCAGAGTCACTTTTGCCTCAATTTGCCATATTCTCAAAATTAGACCTTAAAGTAAATACCATAGGTAAGAAACCAGCTGTTTTCCAATAGAGACCATTAGATACCAGATAAACATTGCTCTTGAACCTCACTGTGACACTTCATTCATGTGATGAGTGAGTAGCAACTAGTTTATTCCAGAACTAGAAAATGCCATTCAAGATTCCAAAGTGTAACCTTTATCTTTGATTAGGCTTTTATCTGGAAGGGAAATATTAACAGACAACAAGTGCTTTGATTAATTTATTTTTAGTAAGGTAGAGCTGTTTTATCCATGACAATTCTCATTAGTCACTGTAGCAGTACCCCTTGAAACTTTTTTTAAAATTACTTCCCATGTACTTACCATTCCTCTCTCATGATCTGGTTACTATCAAGACTACATTGCTATTAACAGTCAACATGTTATTTTAAAATTGAACAAGCTAATATTATCAGCCCATAATTTTCTGGGTTTATACTGAATCTATTACCATAATTAAGTTGGTAGTATTTTGAATGAATGTTTATTTCTTATTATTACTTTGTATAGCAAAATGCAATTAGATGTTTGTCTACATACAAATGGTTTAGGAATACTTACTCTGGAAATGGTTTTGCATGACTCTATTGCAAGAAAGAGTTTAACTTTTTTAGCATATTCCATGAGTCAGAACTCAAGGATGTCGCTGTTCATTAAACTCAAAGGATTCACTTCATCTGCTCATGTCTCTTTGGTTCTATTTACCATGGACACATATTCTTTGTCTTCCTCTGACTTAATGCCTACTACATTGTTTTCTTTTTGGGTTGTCTGTCACTTGATGGTTTGTTTTTCAAGCCAATCATGGAGCAGAGAGAACAAAGGATAAGCAGACAGGTAAAATGGCATTCATATGTTTCCTAATTCCTTGGACACTTGGGAAAATAAAATAGCAGTTTGAATTATTTGTGGTTCTGCTTTATCTGTGATCCACCCAGTTGGCATAATGTATTATAGGAGAGGATAATTGAAAGTTTAGAGGGTGTGATTCCATATGCTTATCATAAAGAACAGATATAAGAGTCGATTTCCTGTTTGAATTGTTATTTGAGCACCAAGCAATTTATTTAATCAAAAAGTCTTTATTTATTATTCATAAAACTTCTCCAGTCTGATCCCATGTGTTTGCTTCAATTCTGAAAGTGACTCTGTACTCAAGGCTGATAAACTCTGCTGTTAGAATTAGGATGTTAACCAGAAAAGGTTGTGCATCTGATCCCTTGTGGTCCAATTAGTGTCAAACAAAGAAAATCTCTGTAAGTGGTTACAGGTTGCAGTACCAGAAATCCAAATCGGTTACCTTATGGGGGATAAAATTGCTACAATCTCTGTACCAAACTGTCCCCATGACTGTGATAATAGTTCCAAGAGCATGCTCTATTGATGGCAGAGGAGTAATGTGCTGGATATTGGCAATTAGCTTTCCATCCATTTCTACCTTTTTCTATGTGATTTACTATGTCACTGAGACTTGACAGTTAAAAACCAGTTTTCCAGACTCTTTGGAAGCTACGGTTATGGATGCAAGGTATGTTCTGCCAATTATATATGCTTGAATGAGATTTAAAAGCAAACAAAGCAGAGACCATCTTCTTGCTGGTGGTGAGGATAACTGTAGGAACAAGTGCTTTGAGGTGGTCATGGCTGTCAGAGTTGGTCTCCTTCATATTAGGAGCAGTGGTGGTGGCAGCAGCCATGGCTTCCCGACTTCTGGTTGTAGCAGCTACACTTTGGTGTCCCTGTCTCCCCATCTACCATCTCTTCTAGGAATTTTGTCAGGAGCCCACCTCTTGCACTGAATATCATTCTGCTTGAAATATGAGATTTCTGTAGCCTACAATCAACCTTGAATGCTACAAAAACACTAATAACAATAACCTCAGAAACCAAGAGTTACAGTTTATAGAGTATCTACTAAATGCCAAACCAATAGAACCTCAGTGAGATTGGGTAACTTGTACAGCATCACAAAGCTAGTGAATGGCAGAGCCAGTATTTGAATTTAGGTCCCTCTGTCTGCAGAGCTAGTACACAAAGGGCAGACACTTTAATAGGTCTGTTTCTATTAAAAATTTGAGAAATCTCCAAGGGCTGGGGCAATTGACAAAACCTAAATGTAAGATCCATGATGTCACTGACTTGAAAGAATATAAGAAGACATGACTGGTGAATTGGATAGAATGTGTACACCCTCAGAAACTTATTGGAAGAGCTGCATCCCTGAAGCAAGCAGTGGTGTCACCACAGTGGTGACACCCGCCCGCAGTACATAGGTATAGATTAAGAGCAATTATTTAGCCCACCCTGTTTATCCATTGTTTCTTTTGTATTCCTCATTACAGCACTGAAAGGGAAATTATTGCCTTAATGGATTGGGTTTCATATTTCAGATCTCCTTCGTGTTGCTTTTGCGTTTTTTCAGAAAGTTTTTCTGTTGTTGTATTTCTAAATCTTCCAGAGGCCCAAGCAGACTCTGCAAAGACAAAGTGCATCATTTGTGTCTTTCAGCATTTTGTGGCCTAATTTAAAGCAAAAGGCAAGACAACAGGAGGGCAATAGGGCAGGAAGTACTCTCTGCTTCCCATTGTCAGCAAAGACTCAGGAGAACCCTTTCCAGAAATAAGTATGGTTGTGATCAGCCTTTGGGAAGATTCAGCATGGGGTCATATGATGTACAGGTGAAAGCACTGGAGATGTTTGCCCGAGGAGGTCTAGCTCTGGGGACCAAGCAGAAGGGAATGAATTGTCACATGGAGGAGACAGAAGGCTAAGATCTTGGACTAGAGTGGAAGTTACAGAAAGGTAAAGGGTTATCTACAAAGAACTGCCCTGGATGAATGAGGCTGCTCCAGCAAGCAGCTTTACCTCTAGAGTCCTGTGCAGAGGTGTGCTATGTGTTAAAGAGGGATGCTGTAGATGAGATTCAGTTCCATAGCAGTGTGATCCTCCTCCAGGAAGGAGCTGCTCCTTTCCATTCGAACTCAGGACTCTGGTGGCAGCCAGTGTCTATTCAACTTCCTGGCCCTGCCATTTACTTACTATATTATTTTATTTCTGTACTTCAGCTTCTCTGTCAAATGGGGAAAAGAATAGTGTCAGCCTTGTAGGGGGAAGTATGAAATCAAATAATTTAATTCACATAAGGTGGACTAACCTACTTATTCTTATTGGTTCTATGGTAATTGACATTGCAGCTCCCAGACAGTTCAGTGAGAGGAAGTGCCTTCCGACTCTCATTCTACCATCTTGAGAACCCAGAGAATCCAGGGACCAGGGGGCAAACTTTCAGCATTGTTTGGCCCGGCCAGGGGGTGGTCTCTGACTAGCTTTCCCCATCCCTGGGAGAGATTCTAAATTTCTCAAGGCACCTCATCTCAAAATGCCCAAGCAGTCACCGTACCTCTGAGAATAGAGACATACCGCAGGCTCACGACATTGGAGACCATAGAAGAGATCAAGGGTCCCAGGTCATTGTAGAGGTCAGTACCTGCTTCATCCTCCTGCACTGTTACATGTTGAGGGAAGGATAGGGGAGCCAAAGTTCTGGAGGTTTTTAACCTCAATGGCAGCCCGAAGTCTCATTCATTATTTTTAAAGTTCTAAACCAGAAAATAATTATTTCTTGTCTTTCTGCCTTTGCCTAATAAGTAACTGAAGTTTATATAAAGTCTTGGCTTACTTCGGCTATTTTTCTGTTGGGGATATTATGTCCAAATTTAATTAAAGATCATGCTGTGGACTGTAAACTCCTTTAGTGAGACGAAAATAATGGGAAGGCCCAGGTTTTTTTTTATTAGGTTTGTGTCAATTGAGTTAAAGCACGTGCTCTGAACTCCCTTTGGAATGAGCCATGCATTCTTCTGTGCCACCTGGCTACGAAACAAATTTGAAAAACTTGGCTCTTGCATGAAGAAAGCCTCAGTATTAGGGAAATGCAGCTGCATTCCAAATGGAAACATGGCAACTTCAGGCTCCGTTACTTTCCTCCCTCCTGCCAACCCTCTGTGAGTCTCCGCTCTTTCTCACAAGGAGAAATAAAAATATCTTAAAAGAAATGGAAGCCAGTTTTTTCTCCCCTGTAACAGGGTGTACCACTCATTCAACCATATCAAATGTAAGAGGACTTGGAATGGAAAGAGGTAACTACTTTTTAAAAAGCTAAAAATATTCACAGAAGGTGAAAGTCCCAGGGCATGATTTGTGTATGCAACAGAAAGGGATTCCAGGTCATTAGGCAAGGCCAGCTATCCGGGTGGAGGGGGCAGTGGGTTCAAGGCTGCAGGCCCTGGTCTGTCTTTGTCTTGGGTATTGATTTGCTGAGGGGCCTCCAGGAACTTAATTAAGTTCCTGGATTCCTCTTTTGACAAATCCAGATTACAAACAATAACCACCGTGGCCCAGCGCTATTGAATTCATATGATAGCACAGCATTACAAAATGGTAATTCTACTTAAGAGACCATAATTATATAGGGGAGAGTAACATGCTGATTGGGGCAAAGGGGCCAGGTGGCTAACTTTTCATGGTTCAGGAGTTGGGAAAGAGCATATGAGTTACGGGCCAGCGAGAAGAAGATTTTGATGATTATTTGGAAATTCTCAACTCTAGCAAAGACGGGAGTTTGAATACTTGCAGGACAGCGGGGTGTTGTGCCCACAGCTAGTTGACAAGCTCAGTGGCTTGGGTGTGTCATTTTGTTTCTGAAAAGGCCCCAGATAAATACTTTCTTAGAAGGCACCAGTGAAAGACATTTGGAATTTAAGAAAGACATCAGTGGGCAGGTTCGGGGCTTATCTCTGGCTGCCTTGTCGATGCATCCTGGGCACAGTAGCAGGAGCAGGGCTACAAACAAGCCATTTCTGAGAAGCTTGGACTTCAAAGGAAATTGCCCACAGCAGAGGGGCTCATGCAGTGCTGAATGAATAATGAAAAATACAATAAAGATCAAATCTGATAGAGATTTGAATTATATTCAAGGAAAGTATTTCTGAAGAAAATGAGATGGTGGGGAGGGTTTGGGACAGATGGAAGAATTCATAATCAGAGCTTCTCACAACTTGTATCACTTAATCCCTGAAAATTTCAAGCTCTGTGAGAAGGCAGTGAGATGAAAATGCGACACCAGGAAATTTCCTCTGAAATCTGAAGTCACCTATGTCTTCAGATGGCCTAGCATTCCCACCTCTACTCTTTCCAGCCCCCCATCTCCCACAGTGGAGGACAGCTCTGACCTTGAGGGGGGCTGTCTGCAAAGACACTACAAAAATGTGCCACTCACTCAGAGCCAAGCCCAGATCTCAGCCTTCATGGGCATATACTCCCCATTCACAGCAAACCGGCCATAGCCAGGTTTGGGGGTATCTCTCTAGCCTGTACTCCCTTTCTTTGGCAGAGACCCCCAGGGGTGGTGCCCTTTAGCCATGTTTGTTCAGAGGAAACCCAAGGCTCTTCCCATCTACCACCAGTGTATTAGAGAGACAGGTAGTGAGGGAGGGGACAGAGAGACAGCCAGAGAGACAGGGAGAGCCAGAGACAGCCAGAGAGAGGTGCCATGAGATATGGAAATAATAAGTAAGACAGTGAGGAGGAGACACAGGGAAGGGGGGAGGCTGGGAGAGAAAGAAAGAGATGGTGGTGGCAGGTATTGAGAGATACGGAGAGTGAGAGACAGAGACAGTGAGGCAACTTGCACAGAAGCAGAGTGATAGTCGGGAAGTATGGCCAAGTGAGATGCTTGGGTGACTTCTCTGCTACCAGGAATTTGATGGTTGGCCATGTCTCCAGCTCCGGGTGCTGTCCTGCTACCACAGAGAATCCAGAGGCCCCTAGCGCCTCTGTCCTGCCAGCCATTACAGGAGTTGGAAGGCCCCACCACCCATGCCCAGAACAAAGCCGAGTGTCTCTCCTGGTTCTGCTGCCCCCTCACTCCCTGCAGCATCCCTCCCACCCCTCACTTAAGCATGTGTTCAAGGGAGGCTCGAAGACAGTCATTATGCTGTGCTCAGAACTGCCCACTCTGACCTTTGTCTTCTGTGAAGCTTGGGAGCCCCCTGTGCTTGGCTCTTAGGATGGTTCTTTCCAGGGAGCTTTTGAGTCCCTGTGGTAACCACATGGGGGTGGGGCGCTCTCCTTCTGGGCCGCAGCCATGTGGAGATAGATGGATGAGCAGGGTCCCTGCTGCCTATACCACCCACAGCCTACCTCCCAGGTGGACCTAAGGGAAATTTTCTCTTAAATTGCACTTAAGTCTCACATTCCAGACTTACTTCATTTCCTTCAGGCCAAATGGGCAGGATGACCTGGCAGCTGTGCTGTCTCCCTCAAGCATGCTGACATTATTTTACAAAGAAGCAATCTAGCCAGAGCAGGTTTGTCAAATATAAAAGAATTTATTGGAGATGCTGACTGGGGGTCCTTTCCAGAAGGCTTTTTCTGGGAGTACCTGGGTGGTTCAGTCAGTTAAGCATCTGACTCTTGATTTTGGCTCAGGTCATGATGTCAGGATCATGAGATCGAGCCCTGCAATGGGCCCCATGCTGGGCATGGAGCCTGCTTGGGATTCTGTCTCCCTCTGCCCCTACTCCCTGGTGCTTACTCTTGTGCTCTCTCTCTCTCTCTAAAATAAAATAAATAAATCTTTTTTTTTTTTTTAAAGGGCCTTTCCCATTGTATTAAAAGTACTTTTACTCTGGTTACAAACAAGCTCCTTTGGTTACCATGCCTACTCCTGCCTCATTCTTATTTTTTCTCATTCTTACCTTCTCTGTTACTTAGCTGCCTTTCCCAGACCTCCACTCCTACATCTAAGCACTCAAGCTTTGGTGTGTTCTGTTTTGCAAATAGAGCAAGATGTGTTGGCATTCAACAATGGACGGAACCAAGCTAAGCGTGACTTGTACAGATGTGCGCAGGGACAGCCTGCCTCTGCCAATACTCAGGTCTTGCTGAATTTCTGGAAATTCCAGGGTCTTCACTAGACTTGTATGTCTTTCGTCATCAGCCAGAAAGACAAGCTTTTTTGCACCTCCCCCCCGCCCCTGCCCCAGAATCTGATATTTATGGCAAAAAGGGCTCCATTATTAATTGAGAAGACAAAAATAAAGATTGTGGCAGTTTGGGTTTTGGTACAGTCTCCTTTCGCCTCCTGACAGATCAGCCTCTTGACACCTCTCTGTTTTTCTAAAAGAGAAGCTTATTTTGGAGTTAATTCTAGGCAGGAAATTATCAGCCTGGATGAAGGAAAAATATATATTACTGAAGTTTTTATACTGCTAAAGAGATTTCTTTTGTCTCATAAACAAAAATAGCCCCAGCCATTGCCAAATGAAATTTTCTTCCATGTATCCTTTATTAAACTCCTTTAAAAAAAATTACTTGAAAAAAAATCATTGTGAGCCATAAAACAGTAGGATACACTCTAATGGATGGAATATATATATATTTCAAAGGTCCTTGTTTTTCTAAGTGGCCTGAAGGTAGCTTTGCTGCAAATTGCCTTTGCGGCATAAGAGGCCCTAAGAATCCAAAGACAACTTTGGAAAACCTATTTTCTTTGCTGTCTGCTCTGTATTTGTGGGAAGATAAGAAAGCAGAACATAAAGAAAAGCGAGCTCCCCCAAGCTTACAGAAGATTCCATATCTGGGGATCATGGGAGTCACAAAATAATAGAAATTTTGAAATTAGGGCAGCTCATTTCTGGACAAGGAGGGAACTGTGGCAATAGTTCAGCATTCTGTCCTCATTTATTTCAGAAAGGATAGATAGTATCAGAGAAAAACAATCCATACAGGAACCCTTGAACAAACAATTACAAGCATCATAAAGCAAGCAGGTCTGGAATTGATCCCAGCAACCAGCTCCCATTCTCTCCCTTCTTTAATTTTGCCTATTAGGTGGTTTGTGGATTCAACCTTCTGTGAGTGTTCATTTAATGGTACAGTATCAATTTCCCCAGATAAGGAATGTCTGTGCCCGTTTCCCCTTCCGTAAAGCAAAATGTCACATCATTAAGTTGTTTTTGTCTCTGATTTGTGGTCGGACTCATATAAAGAGGGAGAGGAGGAGGGAGTTATGTGCCTGCGTACCTGCGCCCCCACCACCTCCACACACACTTACACATGCAAACAAAACCAAAATACAAACAGTCCTCTCTGAGCCAGAACATGTCACCCCCAAGCAACTGCTGCACTCTGTGGCATCCTTATGTTATCATTTGTGTGTGTGCTCTGTTCAGCCTCCACTTCCCTCTGTGAAGCACACTGTACCTTTTCCACACACATATGCGGCATTCTGTTGAGATTGGCTCATGGTATTGAGATATTACTTGTATTCCAATTCACTGCCTCAGATATCCAACGGCTTCAAGGGTAAGGGACTTCCATGTTGGATCCAACCATGCATGGAATATAAACTCATAGCACTTTCCCACCAACTGGACATTTTGAAGGGATATTTATCCCTTTTCTTTAACAAGAAAAGACAGTTCTCAACATTGTGAAAAACAAGTCTGGAAATGTGATGGTGCTTAATTGCAGATATCATGGATTTGGGATGACCTGTATTTATTGTTCCTACTCCATGGTTTTGTTTATGGGGATTTCTTCTACAAGTTGTTTCAGGTCCTATATGATCTGGTTTGCGCTCACCTCAATCTCATCTCCTACTCTCAAACTTGTTCTCCATGCTGTGGCCAGGAAGGCTTCTTTGGATCTGATACTAAGCATTTAACCTGCTTCAACAACCTCCAACATTCTCTTTTCTTCTCCTAGACTATGATTACTCCAAAACCTGTATCTGACTCTCTTCTCATTATTCTGATGTCAGTTGAAAGGTCATTTCCTCAGAGAGACCATCTTTGGGCACTGTAAAGTACTTCCCCTCATTCTACTATTTTCTATACCATACCACCATTAATGTTCTTCTATGGGCTATCATTCTCTGTCATATTGACTTGTTTAATTGCATGCTTATCATCTGTCTCTTCTCTGGAATATGCTCTCCTAATGCTTCAGGCCTTATGGTCTTATTAACCATTGTGTTTCCTTTTTTATTTTGTTGTTATTGTTGTTTTAAGATTTTTTAAAGAATTTTTTTTAAATTTTTATTTATTTATGATAGTCACACACAGAGAGAGAGAGAGAGGCAGAGACACAGGCAGAGGGAGAAGCAGGCTCCATGCACCGGGAGCCTGACGTGGGATTCGATCCCGGGTCTCCAGGATCACGCCCTGGGCCAAAGGCAGGCGCCAAACCGCTGCATCACCCAGGGATCCCTGTTTTAAGATTTTATTCATTTATAAATAAAGAGAGAGAGTGAGGGGGAGAAGCAGAGGCAGATGGAGAGTGAATCTCCAGGAGACTCCATGCTGAGCACAGAGCCGAATGTGGGGCTTGACCTCATGACCCTAAGATCATGACCTGAACTAAAATCAAGAATCTGACACTTGACTGAGTCACTCAGGCACCCTGACCATTGTGTCTTCAATACCAAAGGAGAAAGTTTGGAACAGTCAATATGCTAAATATGTAATGGATGAATGAATTTATAGTGTGCTAGTCACCTACCTGGCTTAGCCTCTTAAGTCACTGCAAAAGCCTTGTGGGATCCATACCATTATTATATTTGCCTTAGTTAAAGCTTAGGTTTGGCTACATGTGACAGAAAATCTCAATACCAGCAGCTAAAACAAGACAGAAATTCATGTTTCTCTCATGTAAAAAAGTTTCAGGGCTGTTATGGGGCCCTAGACAGTTGCTCCCCCATCTTCATATCCAGCATCACTGGATATACTAGGGATCCAGCCATTATTTCTGTTTATAGGCAAGAGGAGAAGGGAGGATTCAAAAAGGGAATGCCTTTCTCCCTTTAAGAAGTTTCATAATAGTCCCCACAACATTTTGGACAATGTCTTATTGGTCAGAATACAGAGACCTACTATACCTACTTATAACAGAAGCTGACAAAAGTAAGCCAGGGCAGCAATGTGCTTAGCTAAAACAAATATGGCATTCTGTTTTTATGGAGGGAAAGAACTAGCCCTTTGTGCTGCAACCCCCTAGTCTCTCACAGAGAGAAAGTAACTCTCCTAAAGTCATGCAGCTAATAGATTACAGAGCTGAGATGGAAGCCCAGGACTAATGTCATTGCATGCCCCCTCACCCCCAAAGCATCTAAACTACCTCCCTATACCCAGGAGTATAATTGTTCTCAAGTCCCTCTCTCAAGGGATCCTTGGTGAATTATAAAGCTAGAGTCGAAGTCTGCATTCTTCTTTCTCATATTTCTAGAATCCAAGGAGGATCCTAACAACCATAAGACAGACCTCCTGGGGTGCCTGCAACTACCTACCCATAGTAGCCCTTCTCCTCTTTTCTTACATAAATACTTCCTAGTCTTAGCACTGCTAATGATTCTACTGAAAATTTGCCTTTCTTCACTGCATACTCTTCTGGGTGTTTTATTTTTATAAGATTTCATTCATTTGGTTCTCATGATTGATCCCATTTGAGAGACAGGGTAATCAGGCTTAGAGAGGTTAAGTAATTTTTCTGAGCACACTCAGAATCTGACTCCAGAGTTTATCCCCGTAACAAGCTTTCTCTAGTTCAAGAACCACTTTGCCTTCTCCACTTTCTTCAACATAATCGTGTTTAAAGTGCATCATGGTGACTCAAAATAAGTGACTGTGTTTAAGCTAGAGGGAAGTTTGTGCCTTGCTTTGGTGTTTTAAGTACACTCTGCTCTTGCTATCACAAGATAGCAAGCCTCAGGCTTGGCAGCTTACATCTGGCAGGAGGTCCAAAGGGCCTGCTGATCTGGCCACAGATCCAGGATGTTTTAGTCCTATTTGGATGAGGAGGACAAAAGGGAAGTCACATGAAAAAGTCAGGGAAGACCCTGAATCGTTTCTGGAAATGCCATACCCTTCCTGGCTTTGGGTGGGTGGTTTGTAGATTCCTTGGGATGGAAGTTGCTTACTGAAGATTTAATTTTGCCCATGTATGCATTTTACTTGAACTGCAGAGCTGCTGCCACAGTAGGATGGTGACATTTGCTTCCCTCTCGTGGGAATTATAGTCAATGACCCTGAGGCAAGAGGGTCACCATGCCATTAGAGAGCCCCCAGCCCCTCAGTCACTGCAGAGATGAATGTGTGATTTTCCTGTTGCTTTGGTGTTTCAGTCACTGTCTAGACATCATGTCATGATAATGTACTTTGCCATATCATTTTTTTCCAATTATCTGAACATTTCCAGGGATTCTGGCATGGTGAGATATAGGTTGAAGATGGTCCAAAGAAGTAAATTGGAGAGTTTTCTATGTAAAACTAATCATTTTCTCTGAAAACTGTGAAAAAGCTCACTGCCTCACCTTGAATGGGAACACTCTACTCGAGTTTTTAAAAAAGAAAAACAGAAAAATATCTGGCAGAGGAAAGACAAATATTATGGAAACTATCTTTTAAAAAATGTTTTTACCAGGGATAAAATAGGTGAGAAGAAACCTCATGAGGTCCCTAAGGATATGTCTTTCCAAACTTAAGAAGATCTTCTCTGTTAAGTTATAACAAGTAAGCTGGAACTAATACGACAAACCATGTAAATATATAATACGTGGTATTGAGGATGGGCTAAATGCATGGTCAAGTCCTTATTTTAAGAAACATATTTAATGCATTGTACTCACTCCTTTGTCTTTCTTACAGTCCATTGGATTAAGAGGTAACTTAGCAGGCAAGCTAATTTTGAAATCACATACACATGCTATATAATAGCAGGCATGGCTTTCAGAGTATTATTTGCTGTTCAGAAACCCATATCATGCAAATTACAGAAGAATACCTAATAGTCCCATCTAGTCAAACTTCTTATTTTATTTTTATTTTTAATTTTTAAAAAATATTTTATTTATTTATTTGAGAGAGAGAGAGAGAGAGAGAGAACACAGCCAGGGGGAAGGGCAGAAGGAGGGAGAGAAGCCGACTCCCCACTGAGCAGGGAGTGGAACATGGGGTTCAGTCCATGGGACTATTACCTGAGCCAAAGGCAAATGCTTAAATGACCTAGCCACACAGGCATCTCATCTAGTCAACATTTCTTAATGGCACTAGGCTTTTACTACCTCAACTGCTCCTGCTTTTCCTCCTCCTCAGCATTTCTTATATGGCTTACACAGGACTATCGCACACTTCTGAGCTCTTAGGATCACATTATTATTCACCTATTCCTCTCAACCTACCCCTGAGGTAGGTCAAAGGAAAATTAAGCATGATTATTTATTGATCACAGCAAACGTGCCAGTGTACCATTTAAATATCTGTTGTCAGAATCCATATTAGTCTTACAATGAGAGTACTTTGTCACAATAGGAACCAACTTTTTTCTGATGAGTCCCAAAAATTTCTCTTGATCATTAGAAGCAAGGGAAGAACTTTTACTTTTAGTGATAGAGAATAGCTAAACTCAATTAATATGGTACTGCATGTTGGGAAGACTTCACATATTAGCTCCTTTAATCCTGAAAAAAATCCTGTGAACAAGATATTACTATATGACCCATATTTTACAGATGAGGCAGCTGAGGCTTGGAGAAATTAAGGCACCTGGCCAAGGTTACACAGCAAGAACACGGTCAAGCCAGATTGAGAACTCAGGCAGTCTGGCTCCAGATACATACTGTGTCTCCTTCACCTTACCATATTGTGTTTCCTTCTATGGCATCATTAATGGATTCATCCATCCATTCATTCTCCCCCACCTCATCCCAGAAATAGTCAATGAGTACCTATTCTTTGCCAAATGCTGTCCTGGGTACTGATGATATAAACATGAAATAGACACTATTTTTGTCATCGGGGAACCAGCAGGGGCCATACTTAGAATAGTTGATGAAAATGTAGTGTAGTAATGGAAAGCAACAGAAGTTCTGTGAAAGTTTAGAGTTCTCCTTACCCATTGTGAGGATGCAATTGTCACAGGATAAGTTATGAAATATATATAAGCTAATAGACTCTAAAATGTTAAAGAGAAAGGTGGAATGAAAAGGGAAGATGACAAGTAGAAGGAACAGCTTGAACAATGCCACAAAGGCAAGAATAAAAGATGGTAGGTGTGGGGAGCTACAATTGTCTTTATTATAGCATAAATGTGAGATAAGACAGAGGTGGCAGAATTAGCAAGGAGCTGGAATATACTTCATGTGAAGGAGATAGCATTCTCCACATTAGGATGCATAAAATGATCCACTGAGGCATAAAAAGAAAATACTAAAACATATTTATTTCTATGCTATTTATATTTTAACTTTTGATAAAGCTTTGAATGTGTATCACATATACATTTATGTATTATATGTGTATGATACATATCATACAGGTATGTAATTTGTGTGGGAGAGTTAAATGCAGAAATTCTTTTACTGATTAAGGTCAAGATCAGTCAAAGTGTGGAAGTCACTGCCATAAGTAATGGACAGACAATAGACAAGTTTAGCTGGGGGTGCTCTTGGCACATGCTTATGTTTATAGATTGTTCCTGAAGCAATGTGAAGGATGATAGCAGAGGTGTAACACTGCATTAAGGAGATGGTTGCTACCAGGCAAGTTAACATTGGTAAAGATAGGGACTAAGGCCGTGGGGATAAAGAATAGGAAAGAGATTAAAATGAGTTTTAGGTGGTTGAATAAATAGGACTTGGTGATGGATTAGCCATGATATTTGACAAGCACATATCATTGTACATGAGCTCCAGTGACAAGCCTCTTTACTATTGCTTGAAATGCCCCTTAAGAATCCCCACAGCACTTTTGGGCTTCTTTCATTTGTTTTTGGAACCCTTTCTCTGCACCATCATCTTTACCTGGGCAAATTCACTTCTCATTTCTATGCCAATATCTTCCTAGTGAGACCTTTTCTGACCATCCTATATAGTTTATCACACTCTCTCTCTGTCAACCTCCCTATTTCCTCAGTACTCCCTATCAACTGCAATTATCTCCAAAGCATTAACATCTGACAAATTCTATAGTCACTTCTTCGCTTGTTGTATAGCAGCATGGCATTAGAGACTGTCAGTTTTGTTTATGCTATCATTATATATCTTTCACACATAGGATGTGCTCAGTATATGTTGATTGGATAGAGGAATGAATGAATGAGTGAATGACTTCTTAAATTTAATCTCTTGACAAGTTCATCGAAGAGAGAGTATTTTTCTACTGGGAGATAAGAAAAAAAAGATGTCCTAAAGGGATTAAAAACATGTTTAAATGTATCCTGTTAAAACTCATCACATAGTCCAAGAAGAGAAAACCCAATCAAAGTGGCTTATGTAACCGACATCATTTATTGACCCAAGTTACTGGACGGTTCACAGGTAGAGCACCTTAAGAGTAGTTTGATTTAG
This sequence comes from Vulpes vulpes, assembly GCF_048418805.1. Taxonomy (NCBI): domain Eukaryota; kingdom Metazoa; phylum Chordata; class Mammalia; order Carnivora; family Canidae; genus Vulpes; species Vulpes vulpes. The sequence goes on from NC_132793.1 coordinate 40,540,524, forward strand.
AGGTTGAAAAATATGTTTAGGACTAGATTTGATTGTGAATCTGCTTGGAAAGGCTGGTTTACCTCATGGTGTCAGAATGGCTGCACTCTTCCAAACCTCATAGACTCTACTTCATTGCCCAGAAGGAGAGATAACACATTTCTTGGATCTCACTTAATGTTCTTAGCCTTGCCATGACTGCACACTCCTGAATCAATCACAGAAGTCTTTAGTATGTGTTGTGCCAATTGGCTTAGGCCTAGGTTTCTTCAACCAATCTCTGTACCAAGAGAGATAGGGTTACTCTGATTTAGAGGAATTAGGGCCCATTTTTTGTAGTGGTGCTGAGACCAATAAAGTTTACTTAAGTGGATGCTACAAAAGAGAAGGAGGTGGAATAAATATTGGGGAAGGAGACACAATGTCCTCTATACCTTGACAATAAATCCAGGTGTATATTATGACAAAGTCGTTTAAGAATGCCTGCTCATTTATTAAGAATGCCTTCCATAATCTAAAGATGTCATATAAACAAAATTTGAGTGACAGGTTTGGTTGTAAAAATGTTAAACATCTTTTATAATTCTTAATTATAGTGTTTATATTTAGACTTATTCCTCCTTCCCCATCAGATGCTATGAAACACACATGATTATTTAAGAACAATAATTCATGGGGGCACCTGGGTGACTCAGTGATGGAGCATCTGACTTTGGATCAGGGTGTGATCCCACGGTCCTGGGATCGAGTCCCATATTGGGCTCCCCACAGGCAGCCTACTTCTCCCTCTGCCTATGTCTCTGCCTCTCTCTGTGTGTCTCTCATGAATAAATAAGAAAAATAAAAATAAAATCTTTAAAAATGAACCATAATTCACTGCTAAATATAGATAATAAAAATTAATATTGTAAAACAATATCTTGCCTTACATTCCAGTACTCTGCTTACTTGATGCCACCATTAGTAAACAAAGGAAAAATGTTTTACATCTGGGGTAATACTTGCTGCCTCTAGTTTGTCCAAAAGAGTTAAACAGGGACCGTGTGGGAGTTCTGGTTGGGCTCAGTGATGCTGACTTTGGTGGAATCCAATTAGTTCTCCTGAAAAAAAAAAAAAAATGATCACAGGAAAGCTGAACACCAACTGTCTTCCCTTTTGATAAAGGGCAATGTATAACAAATTGTATCAGGGGAGGAACAGGATACTTCTCTCTGCTTTGGGGTTTCTGAAAAAGAAATTTTTATGCTGTTTTTCAGTATTTGATCTCTTCATTTTCTCCTTAGCTACTCCCTTTCTTTAACGTTTCTCTCACACTTTTGATGTCTTATTTAATTGTATTCTTTAATTTGGCAAACAATCTTGGCCAAACAGCCAATCCAACTTGCTTCTGATTTCTGCCTTAGGCTGAAATTCTTTGCCTTAGGCCTGCCTGAAAATGACCATCTTTGTCCCAGTTGAAGAACTAACGAATATATACTTTAATTATTTCTGTTCTCCACCCACTTTCCATAAAGTAAAGGCAAAATTAAATTACACACTTGTTTTCTAAACACCATGTAGGGGATCCCTGGGTGGCTCAGCGGTTTAGCGCCTGCCTTTGGCCCAGGGCATGATCCTGGAGTCCCAGGATCGAGTCTCGCATTGGGCTCCCGGCATGGGGCCTGCTTCTCCCTCTTCCTGTGTCTCTGCCCCCCTCCCCTCTGTCTATCATGAATAAATAAATTTTTTAAAAAATCTCTAAACACCATGTAATAAAGTCAACAATACTGCTGGTTAGCAGGCAGCACTGACATTTAATGGCATTTAGAAAAGGGAATTTTTGTTTGTTACTTAGTAAATTTTAATGTGATCTAGCTTGGGAAAGATGCTAACTTAAGGGAAATAAGGTATAACATGAAATCCAAGGATCTCTAGTGCTCACCATTCCACATCTCTGTCTTCTAATGGTTTTGCCCTCTTGATCATATAGGTAATATCAGTACAACCTGACAACGATCCTCTCATACTTACATAACTGAGACATCCTAGACTTTCTATTTGCTCTTGGCACACCCCCTCTTCTCTTAATGGGTTCTGTTTATTGCTTTTTGAAACAGAAATGAATGAAAGTTATTTTTGCTGGGGTCATATTTTTGAGAATTTCATGGCATCCTTTGGAAATCCAAAAATGGTCAGCCCTACGATTTGTTTCTGAGGGCCTATTGGGGGAATACCAACTTCTGAAGCAAACAATATTTCCATGCAGCTGGCCCCAACAGCAGTCACCATGCCAAATCCACCCATGCAATGGCTGATCCTTATGCCAAAGAGTTCAGAAACACAAATCCAATTAAATTCTGGCTTAGAAAAGCAATAAGTGTTTAAATTGGATTTCTGTGGAATTCATTCTTATTAGGCTCAGCATGCAAACTGCTTTAGAGACATTTATTATTTAATTATTTCTAACAAAGGCTCGATAGACCCAACATCTATAATTAATTGGGATTGAGAGCACAAGTGGTCTTGATGCTAGCCAACCTGTGCTCTATGACCCAGAGCATGCACTGAGAGAGCTATCGGGTTTGTACCAAACACTAGGGCCTTTGGCAAAAGTTTGCTTCATTAAATTCAGCTTTATAGCTTTATGTTTTTAATTCAGGTTCTCAGATGTATCTGTCCATCTTACCTGCCTCATACACAAAGCTTAACAGAGTTAATAGCGTACAAAGAGATAGCACTGGTAAATACTCCATTGGTGGTCCCATTTTCAATTCACTCATCACTTCCATCATGTTTCCTCCTCTTCCAAGGCTTCTTCCAAGGACCTCCATGCTAGGTTCTTCCTAGATATATATCCATTCCCATATATTTTATGCTCTACACTGATAGGTCCCATCCCACCTTTACTGTTCTTTATTGTTTTCTCCTCTGTTGAGGTGCCAATGAAATAATCTGATAAATGTTATGCACATGAGTTACTTGGTGCCTGGTTACTTGATTATCTTTCTATAATTGATTTGAATTTTAGAAGGAACCTTCTTCCAAAGCAGCCTTAAACCAGTGGTTGTAATGGTGGAAATGACGGTTCTATGGAGGCTAATGGAGAAGAAAGTTGGAGCCAGATTCATCAAATGGATGGATGTAGGAGGCCTGGCCCTTCATAGCTATTTCTTCTGCTTATCTCATAAACTTGCTCATAGTATCTGATAAGCTTTAGATAAGAAATCATGTCTGATATCTAGACAATCAGAAACAAGCACTGATCTGCTAGTCTTGGTCACATGCTACTGACAATTTACAAAAGTCTTTTTCTTAACTAAGGCTGTTGTTCAGTAGACCCCTTGTAGTCACAAAAGCTAATTCTCACAAAATTTAATAAATCCCAAATTAGAGAGTTTGGAGATGTTAGTGTTTGTTGAGGCTTTCTTTTTCTGTTCATATTTCCAGTGAGAGCTGTGTACTTTGCATCAAAATTAGCTGTTTTCACTTTCATGAAGATTTTCTCTTATTTAGTGATCATTTTTTTCATAAGAGAACAAGAATGTTTACTACAGTCAGTGATATAGGAAAGATCGAAAAGAGAATAAAAAAGATGTGCTGAGAAGTGACTACTGGGTGGACAACTGGGTTCATTCACTAGCTGAGTGACTTCTGTGTCCAGCTCACAGTGAGAACTGTTTATATTTGGGCATCTGTAAAATGTTACCTTACTTTATCATGGACTTTCAGATCAATAATCAAGATGCTAGGGATGCCCAGTGGCTCAATCAATTAAGCATCTGACTCTTGGTTTTAGCTCAGGCTCTGATCTCAGAGTCATGAGATCAAGCCCTGCACTGGGCTCTTTGCTCAGCACAGAGTCTGCTTCAGATTTTCTCTACCTTCCTACTCATGCTTTCTCTCTTAAAGAGAAATACATAAATAAACAAATCTAAGTATGTGAATGCCCAGGGCCTATTTTATTGACTTACAAGTTTTGTAATCTCCCAATTCCTCTTAGTTCTGAGTCCTTGAGTGATTCACTACACCTTCTCTCTGCTCAGTGGGGAGTCTTCTTCTCCCTCTCCCCCTGCCCCTCTCCCAGCTTATGCTCCCATATTCTCTCTCTCTCATAAATAAAATTTTAAAAGAAAAGAAAGGAATTCAGGTTGAAAAAACATAATAGGAGACTTTAAAAAAGATAAAAAGTAGGGACACCTGTGTGGCTCAGTCAGTTAAACACCTGCCTCGGGCTAAGGTGATGATCCTGGGGTCCTGGGATTGAGCCCTGCATCAGGTTCCCCATTTGTCAGGGAGCCTGCTTCTCCCTCTCCTTTTGTAGCCACCCCCACACACACACTTGTGCATTCTCTCTCTATCAAATGAATAAATAAAATCTTTTAAAATAAGACAAAAGTAGAAGTCATAATTTCTAGTTTCTTCTCCAAACCCTAGACAGTGTTCAAATCCTCAACTACTGGAGTGCTATCTCTTACACCTGGAGTGAAACTTCAAGAGGTAATTTCTATCTGCATAGGTAGATATGGCCAAAAGGGTTAGTACCCTCTTTATTTCTGCACATGAATTGCTATGCCTTTTATTCAGTAAATAATTTTTAGTCCCTTACTCTGTGACAATGTGGGTGACATAGAGATGAAAAACACATAGTATCTATTATCATGGAGAAAGAAGAAAAATATACAGACATGTAACTGAAGTCAAACATGCTGTACCTACAAATAAGGGCAGAATTTGTTGTTGTGCCATAGATGAATATTTTAGCTATTATAGGGTCAGTGAAGCATCAATCACTCAGTTTGTATGTGAAGCAATTAGATTCAGTTAGGATAATCACCGTTACTGGATTCTATCATTCCATCATCTGGTTGGCTCATAAAACTGGTTATTATCTCCATAAATCATTCTAAACTCACTGTAAACTGCCATGTAGAACTTCATCCATGATAGGACACCAGCATTCTCTGGGCCTATAATTGCTGTTGGTCCAGTCTCACAATGACTTTAAGAGGATTCCATATCCTTGAATTATCTGTCACCATACACGGTACACTGGTTTGTTGGGGTATAGACACAGGGACCTACAAAAAATAAACCCCCTTTGATGGCATTGATACCAAAACCTTGTCTTGTGTCCATTTTGGAGAACCGAGAAACTCTTGTGATGCTCAGCATTCCTTTAGTATGAGAGGACAAGGGGCTGGAGTTGAGGCCCAATCTTTTCTAGACTCCACTCTTGATGGTCCCACTATAAATGTGAAAGAAAGAAGCAAGCAGGAAAACATGGAGAAGAGGAGATGCCCTGTCTCCCTCAGACTGTGCAAAAGTTGAGATAAACATTCCATTCCAGGGCCCACCCCCTGGTTCTACTGTCTTTTCCAAGGTTGACAGGGTGGGAACCCTCCCAAATGGCAGGCTACTCTGTCCCCAGCTTATGCTACCAGCTAGTTATGAAAGCACATTCAATGGAGAAGAAGTTGCTGCTAAAGCAGCAAGAAAGAACCAGAAAAGTCAAGAGCAGAGAGATTATGAGGCAAGTTATACTGTTATTTACTTCTACAAGAAGCTTCACTCAAAAAAAAAAAAAAAAAAAAAAAAAGATTTCACTCTTCCTGTAGTGACCTCTGCCACCTTGCCACCCTAAGAATGAAGTAGATAGGCAGACATGTTGAGCTCGCCCTAGAGTTTAAAATGTGCCACTCTCAACTACTCCTCACAGCCTTTGAGGACATAAATGCTCAGTTGGTGAGTCTAAGTCTGAGAGGATGTGGGAGTTCAGAATTCTTTGCACAAAATTACATGCCAAAGTATACATCTTCCACCTCTTCCCTCATGCCTTTAAGTAATTTTCCCTAGACAACACCTGAACAAATTCAAAGTACTGCCTTCAAAATGATGGGATGGGGGTGGGGAGTTGGTTAAGTCTGTCATCTAAACTGGCCTGAGTTGTCAGGGTCAGAATGGAGATGACTCCTTTGGCATCCATTTGATGTTACACACAAGGAAGAAAAGGCAGCTACACATCTGTCTCTTGCCCTTTGGCAGCAGATCACAAATGTCATAGCTCATGAGGGTGCCAATTAGTACCACTTGTAGCCCAACTAACCTGCTGCAGAAAGCAAATGCCAACCAGCTCACAGTTGGGCCTGGTGAAATGGGGCCCATGCCTCACTGCATAGAGAATATCTAATTTTATAAGCTTCAGTGTAGATGCTGGAATATGGTGATTCTCCAGCTGGTATGGTGAAGGTGGAGCCGCCCAAAGGATTCAAGTCACTGCTCCCAGCTGTAGTGCACTATGCCTATGTAAGAATTACTAGAAATGCTGTGAATCCAGATGAAAAGAAAGGATTTCAGGAGGATATATGTCTTCAAACACAGTGTATATGTTTGTGTGTTGTACATACATGTGTGTGTTGTATGTTATGTGTGCATTGTGTATATGTGTATATATATTGTTTGTTCTGTGTGTGTCAAGGAAAATAGATGATGGCTGAACACTTCGATGTGAAATAGGACAACCTTGATAATTATAGAGTGAACTTGATATGCACACGTTTTAAAATATAGCTATTTAGGAATTTCATATACATTTTTAAGTGTCCCATTCCTTTCACATCCTCCTCTCCTTTCTCTTTTGATTTAGACATTGAATATGAGTATGTCAGGACATTTGGCAAGAGAGAGACAGCTGGAAGTAATAGGGCTGGGCTTTGTTTGAAAAGCTGAATTTTCACAAGTGGTTTGGGGCTTAGGTGTGGGGAGCAGAAAATCCTAGGCTGCAAAGTAACTTTTGAAAAGTTGCTCCCTTGACATAAAGATTTGAAAGAAGTTATTCATAGCCTCCCCTGCACTTTTTAAAAGTTGTGTAAAATTACACCACCTACCACAAAAGAAAAAAAAAAAGATATATAGGAAAAGTCACATCAACATTTCTTAGAATGATGTATTTTTTAATGTCACAACTTTCTATTATTATTTTATCTGTCAACGAAAACATATGCTGGGAACTTTTGAGAACCCCCTCCCCAACACACACACACACACACACACACTTCTTTGCTGAAAGTGGGTAGCTAGGATCTGGAATTCTTGCTTCCAAATACAGCACACATCTTTCAAAAATAAAACAGAACAAGAAACTTAAAAGAAGAAAAGGTAATTTGTTTCTCCGTCTTTGATTTCTGCTTTGTTGTGGTTCCTCTTTGTTAAGGGTTAAATTCATACCATGATTTAGTGATGAATGAGGAATTTTAGCAGGCACCATCTCCATTTTTAAAAGAAACGTCTCCACCCATCTTCTATTGATAGTAAACCTGCGGTTGATCTAACTCTCCTATCATTTTTATTTTACGCACACAAGTCTGTCTAATGCAAAGTGTGGGGGGCTTCAGAGGAGGGACAGGATTGATGGTAGAAAGTCTAACTGCATACCAGCACTGGGGTCGCAATATTAAGGAGTACCATTGTGAACCATTTCCTAATTTCAGCTGAGCCTAGCCTGTCAAAAGCAGAAAGCTTCTCCTTTTGATTATAAAGCTAACTAGTTCCTGAAGTAAAATATAAAGAGGTTGTATCCATTTCAGAGTTTTGAATTGCTGCGTCTATGCCCTGCATTCTTTAAGCAGGAAATATAAACATGTACCAGCTCTAAAATGTCTAAAAACAAGAACAGAGACAGCTATCTTTTTGCATCTCACAAGTATGACAGAGAACTGTATCTTATTACTAACCTTGTCCATCAGGCCAATGTGTGTATATTGCTTTTTGAGGGCCTAATGGCTGAGCCCTATCTCCAAGTATTGGGTAAGGGAAAAATTAGAATCATTTGTGCTGAAACCCAGAGCGAGTGCTGCAGGCACTTTTATATGCATCCAGTAAGGGAAAGGGTTAGTGTAAATGAAGATCAGCTGGCTGAAGGGCCCCAGCCCAGGCTCAGTGCCAGAGCTACGGGGAGTGTGACAGAGTTTTCCGTCCCTGGCTCTGGACTAGATCCAATGCAGCCCTTTGCGTGCAGTTGCTCTCAACTGACCAAGGCTTCTTCGCAAGGACTTATAAAGTATACATAAAGTAATTGATTAAACAGAATGGCCCTGGCCCTGCCCCTGCCCCCCACCCCCAAGAATGGATCTTGCAACTAAGTTTTGGCAAAAAGTAAAAAATATAAAAAGGCTATACAAGGAGTGATTTATTAAAATTGGGCTATTTTCTTTTTCTAAAAAATAAACACATGATAATATAACTTTTCTGACTTGATTTCTGAAGCTTTGCCCCTTCAGTTTCTTGGCTGATCTGTTTGGCATAGAACGAAGAAAGGAAGGCCAAAAGGAAAGAAGGAGGGAGGGACAGTGCAGGCAGGTAAGAATGAAAAAGAAAGGACAGGAAGAAAGAGAGAAGGTGGGGAGAATAAAGGAATGAATATGCCTGGATGACCACAGGTAGCATTTTGAAATTATCCAGTGCTGAGTAAAATCAATGACAGCCAGTAAACAGGCCTGTTCCCCGCCCCCCCCGCCCCCCCCCCCCCCCCGTAAATGATGCCCCAATAACATGGCAAATGGATTTTTTTTAGATCACAACAATATTCATTTTTTTCTTCTATTCTTTTGATTCTTTTGTTTCTTTTGCTTTCCGTTCTTTCACAAGTGTTAGAGCATATGGCTCATACTAAAGAGATGACACAAAGAAATCTAATTCAGCTGCATATTGCTGGGTTGGGGGTGGAGGTGAATGAAAGTAGTTCCATGCACCTGTGGCTGGTTTTCATGAAATTCTATTTTCTTAAATCAATACCATTTCAGACTGGTCAGTTTTTGGACATTCTTTACAAAGAAAGGGCAGGAGGAGGTACTTTCCTTTTTCTTTTTCAAAATACGCTTTAGAAACTAGTGGTAAAAAAACATTGAATTTGTGTCGTGTTTAATGATCAAATGGGTTACAGAAAAACAGTTTAATGGGTAAGTAGACAGCATCTCAGATTAGAATTCAGGCTGTATTTAAGAGAGCCCTGGTAATTAGTTTCATGTCTTTAGGTAAATTAAAGATGATCGCTAGATTTTTTAAAAATCTTTATTTTGTCATTTGTCAAAAAGAGCTCCTAGGAATCCTTACCGCATTGCCATTAACAATTTAATGATAATGAATTAAAAACAGATTTCAAATCATGTTTAAAAATTACTTTTTAAAAAACAAAAATGTAAGCAACACAAAAGCATTTTTTGATGTAAGCATTTCCATTTTATTCTGTGAAACACACCAAACCCTATAAAAACTACTCAGTGCTTGACCATCCCAATTTCTCACAGAGGCACTGAGGTTACTAATACCATTATGCTTATGGAGTGTTAGGGGAAACCTATTAGGAATGTTCATGTAATTTCCTTGAACCTGTTACTGTTTTCTTTGTATACAGTTGATTGTTGTACGTCCTACTTTGTGTTGTTGATACCAGAGACTGCTAGCTGTGAGCTGGGATCCCACACTGGCCCGGAAAAGACATACTTGTCTACTGGACACTAGTGTTTGGGAACATATGTGGGGTCCTGTCTAGAGGCTTCCCTTCAGAGATCTAGGACTGGGGCTAGGAGAAAAAGAAAGATGGTCAGGAGGCTTAAACAATGAAGAAGAGTTCTGATGGCCCATAGACCAAGCTGTCATTATATCAGTATTTATCAATCAGTTTCCTCAGTCACCCGCTAACTGACTGACCAGGCTATCCAATTCATGTGCTCCTGCCCCCCCCCCCCCCACACACACTACATCTCATTGTTTACAATACCTGCTTTCCAAAGAAACTTTCTTTTCCCGATGGTATGTGCTTTGCAAGGCTCAGCTCTGCAGGAGCTCTGCTTCAAACCAACATACCTTCTCAACAGTCCCCACTACAGCTTAGGTAAACACACAAATGTAATGCTCAACCATCTGGAAATTGGAGTCAGGATTTCCTCCCCATGAACCCTGAAGATAGATTGTATTAGTTTGTCTTGACTGGTGAAGTATTCGGTATGGCTGACCTCCTCTATGTCTGCCAACCAAGCTGCTCTGTGTGTTCAAGTGGCATAGTTTTTGCTAAAGAAACCCTGGTGATAAGACGGTACAAATCAGGATTCTTCAGGTTATCTTATGATCAAAGGGCCCACCACAACCCTGTCGAGATTATATCAATTCTCCAGGCTAGATGAAGCCAAAAAAGATGACCCAAGAATCAAGCCTGCTTAAATAGCTTCTCAAGACACACAGTAAAACATTTGCCTACAATCTTTGACGTGTAAGAGTTAAACCCAAAAGTGACTGCATGTTCATATGTACTATCAAGTCCAATAGTTTTTTTTGAAGTACCAAGTACAGTGAGATGTTATAGTCAGTGGACACCAATACTTGTTTTCCACTGTGCATGACCTTATAAACCAATTTAAAAATACAAGCATTCCAAGTGGCTCATTCAGGTCTTGGTTTGTAGGTTACAATACCTTGGTTATTTCCAATTTTTTTTTTTTTGAGATCAGACCTTCACATATACTTAATTGCCTTCATGCATACTTGTCTTCTATGGAAACAAAAACCTTGCAAGAGAGTCAAGGGTTTCTGTTGCCTTTTATAGAAACAAATAAAAAATTGCAAGATTATCAAAAGTTTTCTGTTGCCTCTTGTTCTTACGTTTAGGACAAACTCTCTGTGGAATCTAGACCAGAGGCCCAGCAAGGCCCTCCTCTACCCAACTCACCATCCTGTTCTTGGCCTTGTGCCTTCTGCCCAAACCCACCTTCTTTTAATTTTTTCAGTTATGCCATGCCCCCACCAACCAAAGGCTTTTTGTTTGTCCCCATTTTGTCTCAACCACATAGAATACCTTTCTGTTCCCTATGTGGGTACCTCCCACTTATCCTTCAGATATTGTGAGGAAGGCCTTTCCTGACTTCCTGATGAGACCAAAGCCCTCCATTCTAGGCTCTTACTGATACAGTTACCCACCTGTCACAAATCTTATTAGAATTGTAGATTTTTTGTGCTTGAGTGAGATTTTGATTTCTGCCTACCTCCCACTCAAGACTTAAAGTCTCATGAGGGCAGGAGTTGCATCTATTTTGGGTTACTACTATATTCCCAGAGCTTCACAGAGTGGGCACTTAGTAAATATTAAGTGAATGATTAAATGATTGAATAATTGAAGGTATAAAGGTTTGAAGGAAAAAAGAGAACATGAGAAGAAAAGGAGGAAGGAAAGAGGAAGAAGAAAAACAGACAAGAAGGTAGGGAAAAAAGGAAAGAAGAAAAGGTATTGGTGTGATGTCCTTATTGATTGATTAATTTCCAACCTTAGCATCCATATGGTACAAATTCGTTTTTCAGTGTACTTGGAAGGAATAAATGGAAACAGAAGCTTGAAAAAAGTAACATCAAGACTATTTCTATTTGACATCTTGTTAATTTAAGCAACTCATTTTTCTCCAACAAATCCTCACTTGAGAAAGTTTTGGGATGATATCCAGGCACACAAATTTTCCCACTGAAGCACATTGACACCTAGGAAAGCAATGTAGTTTTGCAGATTTATTTAGCAAATATAAAGCATCTCTAAAAGTCCTTCAAAAGCACAACAGCATGACTTTGGTGTCAGTAATCATATGCCATATTTCAGGCTTTTAATTTCTTCGGGATGATATTTCTTATGATCTGAAAGCTTTTCTCCCTCCTGCATCAGATCTTATTTTAACATACTGATTGAGCCTCTTTATCTCACACTTCCTGCTGGGAAAATAGATGCTAAAATGTGTATAATGTCACATTTACTTTAAGGCATCAGAGGGTAAAATCGCAGGAACTACAGGCATGGACTGTGGTATATATACATTTGACTCTTTTACCCCAATTCCAGACCTCCATTAGCAGCTCAAGCCATACAATCTGGCCCGTGAATGCTACATTTAGTTGGATTCTACTCTTTTTATTAAAAAGCCTTAAACTGTTTTTTCCCCTTTAGTTTGTACTGAGACTTCTACAAAAGAATGAGCTCTTTTCTGAAACAAAGTTTTAATCAGATCATCTCTATTGTATGCTAATGTTCTTGGCAGAAGTTTCCAAGTTTGAGCTAGGCAATTCACAGAATAACACTAAATATCGCCCAGCCACTTCCTACCTGTGAGTCTTTATATGTCATAGTTTAAATCGGTGGTTCTCAACTAAGATTTATTTTTACAGCCCCCTCCCTCCACCACAGAACCTCTGGCAATGTCTGGAGACATTTTTTACTTGTCAAACTGGGAAGGGGTGGGGAGGGAGAGACCCTTACTGGCATCCACGGGTCAAGGCCAGAGATACTGTTCAACATCCTACAATGCACAAGACAACCCTCCACATCAAAGAATTATCTGCCCCAGAATGGTAAGAGGGTCGAGGTTGAAAAAACTCTGACTTAAACACTTAAACCTCAGTTTCCTGCTCTGTAAAATAAGGGCAGTGATACTACCTGCATCACAGCTATGTTATAAAGATAAAATAGTGCATGCCACACTATTAATGTAATCAATGGCTCTTGGTGTTTTAGCCATTGTGATGAATATAATTGAGTTATTAAGTCTATAATGATTTGACCCTAGTTTACTTCTCTAATCTCGTTTTTTCCCCCAACTTTCTCTTATATTCTCAGGAATCTCTTGCAATATCCTGCTCACTACTCTCTGGCAAACTTTCTACTCTTTACCCATGTTAAAGTTAAGTCTCTCTATGCTTCCTGCCACTAGACTGGTCTGGACTAATCTAAAGACTCACTAATCTCCTGGTTTACCCCATTTCAGAGCCCACTTCACACTGTACTGAATGACTGGTATTCTTCAGAGTGTGATCTTTGCATATGTGTTAATATTACTTTATTAAAATCCATATTCCTGGATTCTGCCCCAAAATACGTATCTACCCAGATGTATCAGTAGCTCTGGGGATGGGGCCTGGAAATATGGACATCTAGCTCCTGAATTCATTCTTAGCCATAATAAAGCATGAGAGCCACCTTAACAGTCGCTGAGCTCCAGAAGGGCTAGGTGGGGTTTTATTTCCCTTTGTATCTTTGGACTTAGTATGCCATCTGGTATAAGTAGGCACTGAATAAATAATGACAATATTTGAAAGAATAAATGAGTAATAAAAACTTTCATCCTATCTTAGTTTGTCATTCCCCTTTTCTCTTTTGGTTTTTATCCATTACCACATCTCATTCTTGCTGAAGTCCTCAAATGTTTACATAATCAAAAAATCATTCATCTTTATTATTATTGGTTTTTAATAAATGGTTAATAAACATGGACACTGAAGGAATTAGGCTAAAAAAAAAAAAGACAAAGGAGAAAGTAATCTGAGTATAAGATAAATTACTACCTTAACTTCCACAAGGGAAGCCAAAGTAGTGAACTCACATTCTGTCTTCAAGGGGGTGCTGTTTTCTGATAGCCTGTGTGTGCTGGGTGAGAATGGGGGATGCTTGAACAGGACATCAGCATTGCCAGATCTTTCTATTCAAGAGCAGTCAGAATGAGGTTTTCTATGGTGTCTCCAAGGTGAAATGTTGGCCACCAACACAAAACTTAAGACCGACAGACTAACAAAACCCTGTTGGGGTCTGCTCAGGCCAAACAAAACATACCCATGTTCTTTGTTCCATCTGATGGTTCCCACACTCAGATTCTGCTAAGCAAAGGCATATCTTGTCCATAACACACTTAATATATAAGAACATAACAAGTACCATTTTCTCCACTCTGCATGCTAATATCAGTGGCCCTTTTTCTTCCCAATAAGGCTATCACCAATGTACCAACTGCAAAACAGAAATAGGGCAAAGGCAGTACATGTTGCTTCCATCTGAGCAAGAATTTAATCACAGTGGTACGTGTAATGATGGCTCTACAGGTGTCCTTGTCTCTGGAAATCTTGGCCGTGTCCTGTAAGATATAACTCACAGTCTGCAGCAAGGAACAGAGTATAAATCAGTTGGTCAATCTCCCTGCATCATAAATCATGAGTGTGACGGTTTGGTAATTTAGATCAGCAGTAAACCCTGGGACTGAATTAAAGAAATCACCCTCAGCTTGAGTCTGCACCTAGATTAAACAGTTGTGACTTTGCAATAAATATGACCAAGAGTTCTGAGTAGATTCAGACAATTTCACTTTATGGAGGGAAAAAAGGGGGAAAGCAGAAAGGAATTGAACCTTCAGGGAAGAGCTGAACAACAGAGAGGGTTAGATGAAATGATCAAAGACAACAAGAACGAGTGAGCCTGTGGAGTGAGCAGAGTGGATACTCTCTTTTTAAGAGAATCAGCAACATAAAAAATATATCTCTTTATGGCAAGTAATTGAAATCCCCAAATTGGGGCAATTACTTTGAGTTAATTGATACATCAACCAATTATTGTGACGTAATGCTCCCCTAAACATCAGAGACTTAAAACCACAATCACTTATTTCTGTATCTGGGGGCTGTCTGAGGTTGGCTGGTCTAGACTGGCCTTGTCTCTGTGGCTTGGCCTGGAACTGTGTTCCAACTGGACTTGTCACTTCCCTGTGCTTGGGTCTGCTCCCCATGTGTTTATCCCAGCAGCTCACACTGAGTAGCAACTGCTAACCAAGAGAAGTTCTTATTCATGGAGATGGCAGCAGTGCAGACGGCATGCACAGTCACACAAGCATCTTTCCAGTCTCTGCTTGCATCGCATATGCTATCATCCCGATGGCCATGGCAAACCACATGGCCAAACCTAAAGTCAGGGTGCAGGGAAATATACCCTACCTTTAGTGGGAAGAGCCACAGAACCACAAGGCAAAGAGACTGAATACACAGAAAGGGTGAAGAATTCAGACAATAATTCGATCAACCATAGGCTACATTTCCAAGTGTAATATGATGTCCACAGATGATTTTATGGGTCCTGTGGATACCGCATTACAGGGTTGAATCACATCATAGAGTTGAAATGCATAATGAAAAAGATGTATTAGCCAGTGCTAGACAGATGTTAAGGATTTTCCCAGAGACTTTCTCTTTAACATAATTCAAAGACTTTAAAGAGAATTGGAAAGGAGCATAACTACGTTTGCTGTCCCAGTGCTGTCTGTTTTACTTCTAAAGGACTGGTGAGCATTTGAACTAATGTTCAATTTGATCAAACTTCATCAAGAGTTTGTATGCCAGTTGTGAAACTTCTTCTAAAGAAATAATTTTCCCCAGCTATTTCGATTTGCTTTGGGAGCCTCAAAATTAAAAGTATGGGTGATTGGAACACATGGGTGTCTCAATTGGTTAAGCGTCCACCTTTAGCTCAGGTCATGATCTCAGGGTCCTGGGATCCAGACCTAAATTGGGATTTCCACTCAGAAGCAAGTCTGCTTCTCTCTCTCTCTCTTTCTCTCTCTCTCATAAATGAATAAAGTCTTAGAAAACGTAAAAGTATGGGCAATAGCACATTATAGATGGTGCCTTGATTGACATGGAGTGCACTCCCACCCTCAACAAATAATTTAAGAAGGGACAGAACTCACTTCTTGCCATTAAACTACTTTCATATAAAACTGTTGTCTTGGGACAGCTGGATTGCTCAGTGGTTAAGCATCTGCCTTCAGCTCAGGGCGCGATCCTGGAGTCTCAGATCGAGTCCCACATCGGGCTCCCTGCTTGGAGCCTGCTTCTCCCTCTGCCTATGTCTCAGCCTCTCTCTCTGTGTGTGTCTCTCATGAATAATAAATCAAATCTTTAAAAAAAATTGTTATATGCACTCTGATAACCCAAAGGATCTTCTGTGCAAACATAAACAAGCATCCTGGGGAATTTGCAAGGGGCCCTGGAGTGGTAGGGTACAATAAATAGCCACAGTGGAAACTGAGATCAATCGGTTGAGCTGGATTTCATCTGCAGAGGATGGTGAGCAAAGAGCATGAATTTGGCAGGGTCTCTTCAACCCTATCCTAAACCTAGCAGAAACCAGACTTCAGTCTCTAGAGAGGAGAAAAGAGCTATAGCAGGAGACAGCCCATCAAGCCATACTTCCAACTTGAAGCATCTTATTCTCTTGTCCTGCTTTTATGCTTATTAAGTAACCTTCTGATTTTTGGTTTGGTGTCCCAGGAATTCAAATGCTGGGAAGATGATGGCAACTATGGTTATTCTGACAAGACATTTCCATGATAATGATTATGATTATGAAAAAAATTATTTTCTTTATACATATGAGACTTATTCCCTAAAGATCCATGCTGGTGGGTGTCCTGACAAGTCCACAATCAGACTGCAGGCTGAGGAAATCCTCCTCAAAGTCATGCCACCTGGTGCAGTGCTCTCTCATAGGTCAACTGGCCTCTGAGGGCTTCATCTCTCTTTGAGATATGCTTGATATTTCATGCTATGAAGAGGATAGTAAAAGAAGTGGTAGTTAAAAGAGCATGAAGATAAATGGAAAGTAAGTGAATAGCCTTGTAATTAACAAGTTAGTTAAATTATATTTGAACTGAGGATTTATCTGCTATCATCTGATTTCTGAAGACTTCATAAAATTGGTTTGCACTCAATTACATTAGTGGACTGGAAATTTGAGAACACATAGAACAGCTTACAACCCAGAAAAGCAAGCAACTTGAAATTAAGTGTTAGATATGACTTATTAAAGAAAAAAAAATCTCCTGGCCATCTGGCAACTTCAGAGAGGAGGAGGAAAGGGCTAAATAATCAATTAATTAATCTCTTCCATCTCCTTTTCAGAGGGATCCAGCCCCACTCCCTTTATCTCTGATTTAACCTTCCACAGCCTGCTCTACTGTCTTTCCTTTTCACACATAATTGTCCATCAGGATACTTCTCTACACAAAAATTCATTTCCTCCCACTGGAGGAATTCTGATGCCAGATGTTAAGGAAATTATTTGGCCCTTGTAAAGATGTATGCATCTTTCTAATTCTATTTATTATTGATTTAAGTTTATTCTGAATGCTTAAATTTTTAATGTTAGGTTTTTAATCACTAAATATCAATAAAAAGTGTGGGGTTTTTTTCCAAATCAGTCTATGGTTATTCAGCTAGTATGTAAATTGAAATTACATTCAACAAATACTTGGTATGGGCTAGCTAAGGCTCTGGGGCTGAAGACAAGAGATGTGCATATGAACAGACTTAGCCCTTGGCCTCAGAAAGGTCACAATCTGGAGGAGGACAGGCACCTCTGTAACACAGAGTGACAAGAGCATGACAAGGGAAGACCACTTTATATTGTTAAAGAGACCCAATCACCCTTATATTTATGCTGTTCCTCATGGAGGAAGATATATTTTCTCCTGATTTATTTATTATGAAAATTTTCAAAATTAAGAAACTTTAAAAGAATAGTGTAAGGAACACATATATCCTGAATCTAAATTCAACAAATGAAATTTTCTCTATTTGCTTTCTTTCTCTCTTCATTCTTCCATCCTTCCTTCCATCCATCTATCCATCCATCCATCATCCGTGTACCTACATATCTATCAGTTATCTATCATATGATAGCACATTGGAGAAATCATGACAATTCACCCCCCCAAAAAAAATCAGCATATGTCTCCAAAAAATAATAATATCTTGCCACACAGCCATAATACCATTATAACAGCCCCCAAAATGGACAAAAATTCTATATATAATATCCAATCGTATTTAAATTTCTTTACTTGAACCTACAGCCTTTTATGTCTTTTTTAAAAAAAGATTGTATTTATTTATTTATGAGAGACATAGAGAGAGAGAGGCAGAGACATAGGCAGAGGGAGAAGCAGGCTCCCTTTCGGAGGGAAGCAGGACCCTGGGATCATGACCTGAGCCAAAGGCAGACTCTCAACCACTAAGCTACCCAGGTGTGCCTTTCTATGTCTTTTTGTCGTGGTTCTTGAAACTGCCATCCAAACAAGTTTTAAGCAATGCATTCATTTTTGTGCCCTTTAGTTTGTTTTGATGTAAAATAGTGCCCTTCTGCTTTTGTAAAATCCAGTAATAATCTGGATTTTTTTCTGATTGTTTTCTTAAGGAGCCATATAACACGCTCCCCCATATTCTCTATTTCTTTTAAGCCAGAAGTTTCACCTTTGGCTTGATTAGATTCAGATTAAACAATTTTTTCAGATTAAATATTTTTTACTAGAAAACTTTATAGGTGATTCTGTGTATTTCATTCACATTAGGGGGTTACTGATGTTATTAACGGTGCTGAATATGAGGGCTTGGCTATGGTGGTAGCCCACAGATTGTCTCTATTATAAAGAAACATTCCTTTTCTCTTTGCAATTAGTAAGTAATCTGCAGGGTGACACATTGGAGTCAAAGCATGACTTGTTTACCCAAACCTAAAGCTGGTATAATCCACTAATGAGCCTTGTCTGAATCACTACATGGGGTTAGCAAAATGGTGATTCTCTAATTCTATTCATAAATTAGCCAGCATTCTTCTGTAAATAACTTTTATTTTTTATCTGCTTTTTGAAACAAGGTATATTTGAGTAAGGCATGACCTAGAAATGGCAAATATCTAGCCTTACATAAACATTAAAAGTTTAAGAACTTGAAACAAATTTAGAGAAACCATAGCAACTTAGGGTTAGAAGGGGCCTAAAATAGTACATATTCTCTTTCTTTTAACAAATGAGAAAAGTGAGGTCTGACTACTAGTTTATTTTGATCTCATAACTAATGAGTTTGTTGTAACTGATGCCTTTGGATAAAGGGAAACACATTGTTCATGGGTGGAAATGAGGTCAAAGTACCTGTGTACAGTTACCACTCATTTGTTGGCAATATTGTCTGCTGAATTATGATTTCGTAGGATAATAGGAGGTTGCTTATTTCAGCCATGGAATGGAATATTATTACACACATGCAAAAAATAGGGTGTGAACTTTGGTATTTCCCTACATTATGTAATTGCCACGGCTTCATTTCTAACACTAAGGAATTTTCACTGGGCTAATTTTCACTGAGTTGATTTTTATGTGCCCAAGATCTTTTCTAGTCTTGGAATGGTCAGCAATGTCACAGTTTCTCATAGCTGGAAAGACAACATCCATATCGCATTCCCTATCACCACCACTACCACCAATAGCTTTTGAAGTGACAGTTTATTAATCCAAGGGAAATTTTGAAATCCTCCTAAAATTAAGTTTAAATCCAATAGTTTGAGTTTATGTCTATGGAATGTGTAGTATGATACAAAATGGCAAACACTGGGAATGAGCTGAATGAAGAAAGAATGGACAAAATATTAATGGGGGGTTGGATAAGAGAATAGTGAAAATCCAGGTGAATGATCTGATCCCTATTCTTGGAAGAGCACCTTAAGCTGGTCATTTGGGAATGGAGAGGGGATGTCACTAAAGAAATTGCCTAACTAGAGTAAGGCCAATTGGATTCTATTTGCCAAAGCCAAGTATACATTCTAGGTTTTTCAAACTAGAAGACTTAAGAAAAGATACAAGAGGTAAAGTTTAGAAGCAGAGGCTTAGATGACTGGTGGGAAGGTAGGCTATATGAAGACTGGAGACAAAAAGTGTTGCCAGCCACTGGCTTTGTGTTTTCCCTTTTAAACATGTATTGAGTGCTTACTATGTAACAGGCATTTGCTATGTGTTTGGTGCATTATCTAATTTAATTCTCTCAACAGCTTACAAGGCAGTGCTTTTATTATCCCCATTATAGACATAAGAAACCAAGGCAAATTACTCAACACATTCCAGTTAGTAAGCATTGGGGGTTTTCCTGACCCCTTTTAATCAGTAGAGAATGATACATTTTCCTGGATGGTAATGTTTCCTTTCAGAGAAGTCAGGGACGAGTGTCTAGATTGAAGAAGTTAAAGCAGAGAAATACAAAAATGAGAGCTAAACAGTGTGAGATGGCCACTATTTCCTCTTAGACGTTTGGAGTACCTATGGACTTTTAGCCACTAATGCAGAGAAAATTCTGCCTGGCATGACATCTTCCCCTGAAACGTCAGATTATTATGGGTCCTGATGCCAATGGAGGAATAGCATGGTTATTCCCTACTGATTAAAAACATGGAAAGGAAATTCAATGGCTCTGAACAGTACTAATCAAATGTGTCATTGAGCATCAGGAAGGACACGAGAACAGGATATTTCTAAGTGAGCACCACTTCCTGGGGTATGCCTTCCATTTCTCCAGTATCATGCCTTGGATGGAGGTCTGCAACCTGTCCTGGATAAGGAACTATATAGCCTCAAGAAACTCCTAAAAGAGAAGCCCAAGGGTTTTATTCTTTCTGCTTTGCCAAGAGGAAACCATGGCAGTGCCTGAGTTTCCATGTGAGTCAAAAACTCTGCCATGAAGACAATCCCATAGCCCAGGCCCAATGGCCAGTTGCCATCCTCATATAAACCCCCTCTGCCCTAGAGGCAGTGCCTAGGCAGACCTGAGCAATGCCTGTCCCATTATCTGTAAAATGAAGGGGTTGAGCTACATCAGTGATTTTAAAACAATTTGGAGATACTCTTTAAAAATATATATAACAAAGCATTCAAATAATACAGAAGCATATTGATAATTATAAATATCCAATTCACTTCTGATCTCCAGGACCCCACCCCAGAGACCACTGGTATCAGTTTCTTGCATATTGTTCTAGAATTATTC
Source organism: Vulpes vulpes (assembly GCF_048418805.1). Lineage (NCBI taxonomy): Eukaryota > Metazoa > Chordata > Mammalia > Carnivora > Canidae > Vulpes > Vulpes vulpes. Next base: position 40,561,134 of record NC_132793.1, read on the forward strand.
CATGCAGTTTTTTGCTTTTCTTTTTTTTATATAAGTACATGTATTTAAAGCTTTCTGCACCTTGTTTTTCTCACTTGGCAGTAGATTTTGGAGGTCATTGTGTATCAGTACATTTAGTGTATGTCTACCTTATTATTTTAATGGACTCCATCAAACGGCTGTACTCCTTTCAATGCTTTTATAACAGCTGAACTCTCTACACAGCAAAAAATATCTTAGATCAAACTCTAAAAGCACAATACCTCAGACATCAAATGCTGTTGATGATGGGAGGGTGAGGGAGCTAATCACTGCCTGCTTGGCTCTCCTTCACCAGAGGGGAGGTCTCTAACATGTGTCTATGGAATCCTTTATGAGACAGTGGGGCAAAATTTGAAAATACCATCTGGTTTGTATCTAGAGCCTCTCCCAGCTCTAGTATCTTGTGTCTGTGAAAAATATTGTGACCCTACAACTTAGCATCTAAAGAGTCTTCATCAATAATATCAGAGGGACAGTCATTTGAACAAAACACCGAGTGGATCAGGTCCCCTCCTTCATGGTGGAATGCCTAGACCTATAATTTGTGAGTGCTATTAATAAGTGAGGTTGAGCCTATGAACTCCTTGTCTCAAAATTAAATTCTGAAAATTTGCAGCTATTGCCAAAGTCTTGGCTTGGAGTTTTACATTGAATTATTGTGCTGAATTATTTCATTTGGTCCCAATGTGCCTTGTCAACTGTAAGTATTATCTCAGAGAGGCAACACAACAATATTTTATAAAGAAATCATTCTTTAAGGGATGGAAAGACCTGCTTGTAATCTAAGTCTCTGACCCACTGTGGCAAACAGACACACAGGATACTGAGAAGGATCCAGGGATCACTAAAGCCATTTAAATCAAAAGGAAATAGTAAAGCTTAGGCTCATGACATTAAGCAGAATCTCCCTTGGGTCTGGAGTATATTTAGACTTTGTGCTTATGAATTGTCTGTACACTGATGAAAGAATAGGTAATTTAACATCTCTTAATTTTTAAATTATCATTGGCTTTGGGTCTAGGGTAGGAATTCTTCATTTCCCATATCAGGGACTCACATAGCCCTAAATAGTGTTGAGTAATGTTAGCTGAACATTCTAGTTCAGTTTCAAAATCTGGCCTATATTCCACACACATTCATTCATTCATTCATTCATTTTAAAGGAAGTGGCATATAGTAGACATCTGTTGTTTTTGTCATCCAGAATCCACTCACTTTTCTCCTGAAAATAATACCCTGTCTTTCTTCTTGGTACCTTCTCTGTCACTCTTACCCCATGTTCTTCAGCTGAGGTGGACTTCAGAGTGGATATGTGACTCAGGTTTGGCCAATCAGCACAACATATCCTCCTGGCCATTGTGATTGGGGGATGGCATGTTCCCCAAAGCCAATGATGTACAATAAAACTTTCCCTGAGAAGGTTGAGGCAGAAGCTCTCTGTCCTTTCCTGCTGGATGAGACTTGGAAGAAGAGTGGCCTAGGGATCTTGGCCATTTTTCTACCACATGGAACTCCAGAATGAATCTTATGTATAGGAATTGGTGCTGAAAAATGGGAAGAGATCAGATCCTCCTGGTATCTGATTCTAGCCCTGCACTCCCAGCCTTTCCTATTACAGGAGTCAATGAGTCAATATATTATCTTTTTCATTTTCTTAATACAGTTCAGGTTGAGTTTTCTGGCTCATGGAAGCTCTGAGACTTCATTTTTTAATTCTAAATTAATTTTATTAGATATCCATGAGGGGGGGTGGTGCTGAGAAATGAAGCTAGCTGCAGGGGAAAGGATTGAATTTAGCTATCAGGACTATCAAATCTAAAAATAGTTGACTAATTCAAGTGTCAGAAGTATGACCCCTCAATCCTTCTAAGTGCCAGTCTTCAGAAGAGAAAACCCAAGAATTTCTATTTACAAAGAGAAAGAAAGAAAGAAAGAAAGAAAGAAAGAAAGAAAGAAAGAAAGAACGAAAGAAGAAAGAAAGAAAGAAAGAAAGAAAGAAAGAAAGAAAGAAAGAAAGAAAGAGAAAGAAAAGAACTTGTTCGATTAGAATATGGCCTGCTGAGCAACTGTTTATGACCCAAGTCCCAGAGGTAGTTTAAAGATCACAGGTAGTAGAAAAGAGAAAGAGCATTTATTTTGTGCCTTCTGTGGGCTACTTTGCAAAGTATTTTAACATATTTTCATTCATTATATTTAAGAAATGTTTTTGCATGCCTGTCCTCAGTGTTCTAGGCACTATAAATGCTCAGTAGTTAGGAAAAAAAATGGCCCTGCTCTCAAGGAGATGATAGTCTAGCACATTCAATAGAACTTTCTGCCATGATATAAATAGTTCTGCTGTACTTCCCCATACATAAACCACTAGCCGTATGTAGCTCTTGAGCTTGTGAAAGGTGGTTAGTGAAAAATTGATGTTTTTAATTATAATTAGCTTTAATATAAGTAGCCAAATGTGATTGTGGCTACTGTATTGAAATGTGAAGACTCTAGATCATATCTTCTTAAACCTTAATGTGCATACAAATCACCCATAGATCTTATTAAACTGCAGATTCTGACTCCAGTAGGGTCTAGTGCTGGAGTAGAGCTTCTGTGTTTCTTTTCTTTTTTTTTTTTTTTAAGAGTTTATTTATTTATTCATGAGAGGTACAGAGAGGGAGGCAGAGACACAGGCAGAGAGAGAAGGCAGGCTCTCTCTGGGAAGCCCTATGTGGGACTCAATCCCAAGACCCTAGGATCATTACCTGAGCCAAAGGCAGACACTCAACCACTGAGCCACCCAGGAGCCCTCTTCTGCTTTTCTGACAGGCTCCTTGATGATGCTGATGTGGCTGCTCCTCAGAATACACTTTCAGTAGCAAAGATAAATAATTATCAAGGTAAATAATAATAATAATTAAAGTAATAGTACAAAATATGGTAAGACCATCAAGGAGAACAGGGTAAGAGAGAATGGAAGGGACAGGATTTGGAACTAAATTTAAATTGGAAGCAAGTAATGAAAGCCCTCAGTGGGGAGGGGTTCCTGGAGTCAAAACCTGCAAGATGCATGTGAGCTAGTTAGGAATGAGGCTCAAGGGAGAGGCGATCTGAAAGGAAGGAGCATTCGGTAGGAAGGCTCTCTAAAACACTCTTATAAAAGAGTTTCCTTGTGAGACAGGCTGGTCTACAATAATATAGGTATCATTATTTCTTGTAGCCTCTGGTCCATTCCTCCTCTTGACCTCCCTGCCACATTCAGATAGGTACCCTTCTTTGAGTCCCCATAACTCACTGTATATTTTCCCATCATAATCATTCACACCGAGTTGAAATATCCCCTCTCTCTGCTCCCCACTAAACTGTGAACTCAGTGTATTTTTATTCTCTGGATCCCCACGTGGTAGGGGATGTCTATTAAACTGTAGCCAACAAAGATATTGCATTTGTTTGTGTTTATGAGGTAGCTGGGATTAGGGAGGTATATATACTGCCTATAGAGATGTATGCAGTATTTTTCTCCCAAATAGATGAGAAATATTTTTGGAGTAGAGCCAAACCGTTCATATTCTCTACATTACTTTCAGTTTTACAGCAGGGGATCGCTCTGGTTTTGACAAGCACTAATTAATTCCATCTCTGGGGAATAATGGGAAATGTAGGCTTATGCCGTTTGCACCAAGGTTATCAGTTATATTGGTTTTAGTGTTCTGCCCTGCTCTAGATATAAAACATGCAGCAAAATGCACAGTCGCCTCCTCATTAGCTGTAAACAGTGTATTTCAGATTTGTCAAGCATACATATTTATTTTTACATCCAGGCATTTTTATTTATCATTCTTGCAAGTCTGTGAAGTTTTTGCCAATAAATTAGGAATGCACTAACTAGTTCTGAAAACTATGGCACCCAGGAAATTTTATTGATCTCATAATTTACTGGATCTTTTGGTTAATTACAAGTTCTATCTAGCTTGGTATGCTTTTCAAGTCAGCTGTGCATCATAAATATGAAACCCCAGTACTCACCCTCCCTGCATTCTCTGGCAGCCCCACACGAGGTCAAAGGTGTAATTGCTACAATACTCAGAGTCTCTAACGTGTTTAATTAAACTATTAATCTACTTTTATCTTTGACACTAGAAAGCAGGAGGCATTGAGTTTTGAAAGTTCTTCAATGCATTTACTCATGGTGGATTTTTCCTAGCCCTATTTTCAACAGTTTAGCCCTGGCTACTCTTGGAAAGGCAATTTTAAAAATTGTAAATGTAGCAGGAATTACTGTATCAGCTAATAAGAAAGTGTATCATTTGCAATGATTCACACATTTGCTTTCTGACTAAAGCACTTTATTAAAAACAGAGAAGATTAAGGCTTGCTAAAGGTATGAAAATTGTGGTAGATCAACCAGCAGCAACCTTGGACGGTCCATTATTTTAAAAGCCTGTGGATGATCATTAGAATTGAGAGTTGTCTTTGTTATATAACCTATGAGAACTCTCTGAGGACAAGTGTAACCTCTTGTGGCAGCGATGACATTTTAAGTGGTCAGGCCTGGTTTTATGTTCATTATCACAATGGAGCCTCGGAACTTGAGTCTTCAGGAACATGTGTATCTGTGAAGCTTTGATTAGGTTAACAAGGTTCTCATGTGTCTGTGTCTTTTCTTTACTGTGAATCAACTGGTCGTAATCTCCTACATATGTTATGCAATTAAGCAAGCAATTTGCTTCCTTTCATTTTGTTTCCTGTGCTCATTCTTGAGCTTGTGTGTATAAAATGTGAAAATTTCGAGGTCCTATTTCCCTCACTTTAAGCTCTTCCTACCTGCCTGCACAATTTTTTAGTTGTCCTTTGTTAAAGGAATCTGCATCTCGTGTGTCTCCATAAAGGCTGTGAAAATATGACACCATGACCTTCTCACTAATGTCCCTGGCTTTAATTTTAACAGTGATTAAGAGTGATTTGAGTCATGCATTTGAACATTCCAATTAAAAATCAATTTAAACAGGCAATGCCCATGTAAATATTGATTATAAACCCACTGTGTGTCTAGCCAGTTAAATTACTATCATAAGCTAAAATTTAAAAACCTATTTTTCTTTCCTACTTTGTTAAAGATTATAATTAAAATCCAAATCCATTTGCAGTTTGGTCATAAATTTTGCAAATGCCCACCGGAATAAAATTTAATTTAGACACTCAACATATCTTCCCTCTCACCCTACCTTCAGTCAACATAATCAAAACCACAACTCTTTTACATTTATGAAGCAGTTGAAGCTGCATATTTCACTTTCTTGTATTGTACTTTAACTTTTTGTACCGCATTTGCTATGAGGATTCCACGTATCCTGTTAAATGTGAGCAGCTTCCTCGAAAACAAGCATTTCAACTGACATTTTTTGGCTTATGTTCAGCATTTTACAGGCTAAGTATCAGAGCCATAAGTTTATAATTTGAGATGCCACAGATCTTGCTTATTCATCATGATTAGATGTTTCTATCTGCTATTCTACTGAATGGCAAGCTCTAACACTAAAAAGTAAAAAGAGCCGATTTCTGGTTTGGCAACAACAACAGCAAGAAGAGTGAGATAAATAAGAAAAATGCATTAAGGAGATTAAGATCTCCTTGATGAGGGTGCAATCTAAGTCAAACTTTTGAATGACCATTGATTCTTTGCACAATATTAGAAAATAAACTGGTGATTTTAATACCATCCTGGTGCTTCAGGGTTAAAATTATAGTTTGGAAAGATAATTACTGGCCATATTTATAGATGAGTTTTGCAAATGTATCATTATTATGTGATGAGTGAGTACATAGCTATGAAAGGCTAATATTTTGCTTTGGAGAATATTTTTTCTTTTTGGACTATTGTAGTAATTCCTTTGTAAATGTTTAATCTTTACCCTACATAAGTGAAAACTTGAGGGCTCTCTTTCCTACAGTTCTAAGATAAAAGCATGGGAAATTTAGAAGGCAATCCTAATGACATCATTGTGTGACCCACAGAAATTAATAATTAATGGTGGAGCCTCAGGCAGGGTGCTATTGTATTAGACAAGTAGTCTGTTGACTTCTGCATGTGCTGCTGTCACTTATCTGGCCTCCCCACAAAGGCAGTCCAGCCAGCAGTTCAGGGAAGCCTGGGTGCTATGACTGCCCATCCAAGACCAGGCCTTTGGCTGCTTCTGCTACTAACAGGAACAGAGCCATGAGTAGAGAAGAGGACACTGGACATTGTGTGGTTGGCTAAGACCCTAGTTGTCCATGGTGCATTAAGTCCCACCATCAGAAAAACATCCTTAGGGAAAGGATCAGAACTAACAGTATTGAACCTTAAAGAGTTTTGTTTTACCTTTAAAAGTAAATCTCAACTTACATAGTATAGCTGTATTACTAATGTGTATTTTCCTGAGACTCATTAAGTAACGTGCCTTGAAACACACAAGTAGTAAATAGTGGCACCAGGATTTGAAACCAAAGAGTCTAAACCAAAGCCCATAACTATTTTGCTGTATAATAACTCTATCCATGGTTAATAGGGAAATACCTTTTGTCATTATCAGGCCATTCGTTGTGCACCTGATAGCCCAAGAGCTAGAAGGGTACAGAGTTCAGAAAGGGAGTGGAGTGGGAATGGTGGCATGTTGTGAAACTGACCATCCCAAATAAGGAAAACAACAACAGCAACAACAACAACAAGTTCTGATTTGCCAATTTTCTGTCATGGAAATATTCCCACCATGACTAATTCCAAGCTTTCCAAGTGAGGTCACTGAATGAAGAGTTCAGATACACTGAATTGGCTCTCACAGACTGGCTCCCACACACATCACTGAGCAAGGAGCACACATACAGCCAACAAACGGAACAGTGAGGGTAGATAGAGAAGGGATGCATTTTGTGTCAGATAAACAACCTCTGAGGACTCCAAGTGCTTATCTCTTATGTGGTAGTCAGTTACTTTGGAGGATCCTGACGAACCTCACCCCCCAGGATTCATGCCCTGTGCAGTCCCCTCCCCTTGGCCTGGGCCTGGGACTTGCCTCAACCAGAAGTGAGCAGCAGAAGGGATATTGTGCAAATTCTGAACTTCAGCCTTAAGAATGCCTGGCAGCTTCTGCTTCTGTACTCTCAGAGCCCTATGCTGCTCTCTTAAGAGACTTTACTACCCTGCTCTGACAGACCATATAGAAGGGCCTGGAGAAGGAGCAGAGGCAACAGAACCAAGGAAACCACCCAATGGAGAGTAACTAGGGACCCAGACTTATGACCTTCACAGAGCCATCCTAGCTGAGGCACCCCACTCGGGGTGAAGAGCTGAGGCACCCCACTCGGGAGTGAAGAGCCCAGACTAATGACCTTCACAGAACCATCCTAGCTGAGGCATCCCACTCGGGAGTGAAGGCACCCCACTCGGGAGTTGAATGTTCCTACTATGATGCTGTCTTAATTCCTAATCCACAGAATTGTGAGAAAAAAAAATTGTCTTAAGCCCCTAAGTCTGGGAGTGATTTTTAAGTAGCAATAGATAGTTGAAAAAAAACCCTCTTATTTTCTACCAGTGCAATAATCTTATTTTACTTACCTACAGTGCTTTATGGTCAGGAAGAGAAGCCCTATTCCTGAAGCCACAGGTGCACCATGCTCACCTGGGGGTGCCTCAGACTCCAGAAGCCCAGTTCAATGCCGCCAGCCTGTTCTTCATAGTCTCATGACAAACACAAGAGAGATTCACAGTTGACCATTTTTATATTTTGATGTCACTATCTCTCTTTGTGGTGTCAGTGTTTCCATTTGACATAGAGGGAAAACAAAGTGGAAAAAGAAGAATTCTATACATTATTGTTCAAGAACCACGAATAGAACAAAGTCTCAAATCTGTAAGCTCCAGGTTCTTTTGTGTGTAATTCTTATCGTGTTGACAGCTTGGATAGCATTTTGCTGATGCTTCTTTCTTCTTTCATGGACTAAGTAAGTAATCATGAAGAAGAAAGAAAAAAGGGATCATCTTGCCAGAATACTCAGTTCATATCGTAAGTTGATGGAATATCATGAAAGTATAAAATTGAAGGAAAAATAAAGTTGTCCATTTCCTAAACACTGAATTAAACTGTTGTATAACCTTGATTAGCTACTACCTATAAGATGAGACCTTGGAAATAAGCAGACATCCAAAGGTGTAAACCTGTTGGGTCCCTTGTTTGTTTGTTTTTAAGTATCTAGTTTTAATGGTTTCATTAGATATTTTCTTAGCATCAGCAAGATGCTGATATTTTTGTCATGAGATTAATGCAAACAAACCAGACTAGGATTAAAATAACCAGAGAGATAAGGTGATTGATGACATAACAACACAGCATACTGACAATTTTAGAGCAGCTTAAAAAAAGCTGAAAAATGAGACAGAGGTATTAACTTTATGAAAGACAAGAAAACAACTTGGAGATGATTTGGACTTTTTGGTAAAAATTTTATTTTGAATAAAACTCATCATATGCTCTACAAGGTGCCACACAGGGGCATATACATTATGTTGTCTAATTTTAGAAAAAATAAATTGAGATTGCTATCTCAGTTTGATATAGTTTGTAACCCAATGATAGGTGAAGAACAGTGCTACCCAGAAAATATTATACCAACTCTGCTGGACCTCTTTCAATAAACGATCCAGACAATTTAGGCCTAATTTTGTGCTTTCCAGAAATAGGTCCACTGATCCAGTTTGCCATGAAAACCAAACAAGATGTACATGCATGAGGAGATGCATAATTGCAACTCATTTTAGATTAACTGCATCATCTGCATTAGATTTGACCTGATTTGTTTGGGGCTCCAAGTGTATGAGTCAATGCTCATTTTTGTATCAGGTATAGGTATCCCTTCCGACAGCAGGAGAGAAGTAGGGAGATGGGGTAGCTAGTAGATTGCCAATATTATGTTATTTTCCAGTGGTAAGGACATTGCCTGTCTTATGGCCATTTGATTACATTTTTATTCTCATTTTAAATAATTAGATTTTATGCTGAAGCTTTCTAAGTAAATTTAAATGTTACATGAGGTATGTAATGGAATAAAAATGGAGTTACAATAACTCCTACCCTATTGCCAACATGCTTCTTTTCTATTACTAGAGATAGTAGAGTGCCTTTGGGCACCAGAAATTTAGACATTATTTTTTTTTTAATTTTTTTTATTTAGTTATGATAGTCACAGAGAGAAAGAGAGAGAGAGAGAGGCAGAGACACAGGCAGAGGGAGAAGCAGGCTCCATGTACTGGGAGCCCGACATGGGATTCCATCCCAGGTCTCCAGGATCGCGCCCTGGGCCAAAGGCAGGCGCCAAACTGCTGCGCCACCCAGGGATCCCGACATTATTTTGTACATAGACTTCAGTTATTTGCTTGGCCATTTTCTTGATTCACCAGGTGATAGATATGTTGGCCTTCCTTCTGAATAGCACTTCCAAAAATCTTGGTAATTATGGCTCATAGTCTTTACAGAATTGAGTTATCATGAATTTTAACTTTAATGATAGCACAGAGTTTGTCAATCCAATGGGAATTGGGAATTTCATAAAGTATGGCCACTTCTCAGACAAAGTACTGAAGTTGTGGAAGCATTTCCAAATGGAGAGTTGGAGCTTATGTACATGAGGGTCAATCAGATGGTCAGAACTAAGTTCCAAGGCACAATAAAGAGAAAGCAAAAGAAGGAACCCACATTTCAGCCACTTCTCCTTGCATTTGGAAATTTAACTGGAAAGTTCTCTAGACTTTATTTGAACAAACTAGGAAGATAAAGTAAAATCACACCATAATGCTCAGTTTCGTTTTGTGGAACTGGGGCAGCTCATAGGGAAATACTAATCAGTCAGGAGAGATCTGCAGAAATTCCACAAAGATTGTAAGGATAATTAGATTTGATATAAGGCACTACTCAATAATATAGCAAGGTTTAGTGGACTGGTGCAAGAATTATAGCCATTGTCAAAATGCAAAGATTTTTTTCTTCATTTTTTTAAGAGTAAAACTGCAAGCTTACTAAAGTTTCACTAACTGTTTAGTATTTGAAACCGGTAAGGGAACTCTATTTCCACATGGGGCTCTGTTCGCTATGTAGGTGGAGTATTACCAAAGTACAAAATTTAAATATTATTTTCTTATTGTATTTGACTCTCAAAAACATGACTCTCTTCTGTGTTCTTCTGTTTGTGTTAAAGCATCTATGGTTAATGGCTTTCTGTTTTTCTTATAAGATGGACTTTAACAAGAGATCATTCTCTGAAAATAAGCACATTGTTAGTAAAAATGAGTTTAACTTGTCAAGCACTGTTTTTTTTTCTTCTGTCCTGTGTTCCAGAAATAATACACATTTGTCATATTTTAGAAACTGTAAGTCATGTCTTACCTGCCATGATATCGTGCCCTGGTAGCAATCCATTAAGTATTTCATGCTAAAAATGACCCCAGGAGATAGTAATTAACCTAATCTTGAGTGTAATAATAGAATCAGAGATTGATGAACAGTTTTCTTCAAATATTTTAAGTAATGGCATAAAACTGAAAGGCCATGCATTGCTTGTCTTAGAAAAACAGTATGGAATATGTTAGAATATCATGAATAAATGAACACTTTCATTTATGAGTTTTATATAGAAATCATTGAGTTTCCCTGCTCGAGGTGCAGCCTGCATAGTAGTTAATCTTCTTGTGGCACTTACTGTATAATGCAACACCTCTTTGGGCAATCTTTTGTATTAAAATATAGCATTTAAGTTCCTTTCCTCCACAGACCAATGCAAGAATGAATTGTTCAATTTTTTTTATCACATGCTGGAAATTATTTTAGAAATAACCAAGATGGTAATTTCCATTTAATATCTTTTTTATAGCTCACTGAAAAATATGAGATATTTTCAAACCAGGATAAAATTATAAAATGAAAAGGACCTTATAGTGGTACTCAGAAGACTCCTGTCTCAGGCTCACCACCATCCATGAGCGACCTGAGCAGGTCATTTACCTTCTCTCACTTGTTGTAATTATTTTAATCATTAAAATGAAAATTCTAATTTAACCATTCTAGGTAAATTCTGTTTTAAGCAGTTCATCTTCCTGTTTAGATCACTTTCCTCAATCTTATTTCCATCCACTTCATCCTTTTTTAGTGCATTCTAATGACCTCTTATTTTAAGCCTCAAAGAATTATGGTCCATCCCAGATCAACTCGTGATTTCTTCTTGTATAAGAGAGCTGTCTCTCAACCTCATTGAAGTCATATGTCATCTCTCACTCTATAAAGGAGATTGAATGGCAGGGACCAGCCACTTCTTGAACAAAAGCTTAGACACCATGACAGTCAATGGATAGGCAAGACATAGGCTCAATCAGATAGTATAGAATGCATTTCTAAAGCAAACTCCCAAAGGGTCTTTCAAATACTGATAGAGATATCTTCTGATTAGAATAAAATAGCATTAGCAACTTGAAATGCATGTCAGGATGATTACCACAACCATCTATTAAAATTGTTTAGTACAAGTGCCACCTCCTCATAAATCACAGGGGTACGTTCACTTAAAAAATGGACATTCATTCTGAGTTTTGATCCACATTTGACTTAGTAGAAGACCAACCCAGAGGATTTAACAGTCCAATTAAGGGTTTTTAAGGATTTTTCAAAATGAAGCATTGTCAATAGGAAATTTCCCTGTGAGCTCCAGGTAGTATCCATGAACTGTAAATTTCCCTTTGCATATTGAAAGTGGGAAAAATATGCTCTACCAGGACATAACAGTATTCCTTTAAAAATTAAATACAGCTATTTTTAAGATGTTGCCATTACTTTATTTCTTGACATAAAGAGAAAAATTGAATACACATGTTTATGCATAAATGTTGGGCCATCCATAGCATTATTATTTGGGTGAATAAGGATGGAAATTATCCATTTTTTGGTGAATGGGGAGAAAATTGCTCAAACCATCTGGGACGCTAGTTCATAAACTATATGAAATCTTTAACAGAATGAATTCCAGAGTTTATGCAATTCCCCCAAGAGAAAGAGATGACTTTAAAAAGTAAATCATAATGAGAAATATTATTATTATTCTCACTGGTGGTAAAGGGTCATTAATAAAACAATCTCTGTGATATGTGAGTTCTAATATAAAACTATAAAAATATTATAAATGTTCTGCGTAGAGTGAAATAGCCATGTTTATGAAACGGAGTTGACATGATTAGCAGTCACCTTGCACCATGGGAGCAAAGAGACTCTAATTAAGTCTACTCCATGAATATTTGGATTTTCCGGCATTTAAAGGAGAGGATGGTTGGGGAGGAAGAGTAATAGCCTGTTCTTCCTGTCTTTTATTATGCCACCAAAGCTTCTGAAACCATAAGGCATGGCTATAACCTTCTCTGCTAGACCAGGAGATGAACACAGATGTCTGAAGGAGGCATATTAGGAATCTCTCATTACACTCCATTCACCAGCTCCTTCAACTATGCAGAATTTTTTACTCCTAGTGAAGTAGGACTTTGTAGTCTCCATGCTTTCACCTGCGACCTTCTGTCTACCCTCTGTCTCTCGCATTTTTGCCTGGGTAGTGACATTACAATCCTAGCTCTCAGTCAAGTTGAGACTTTCTTCAGAAAGATTCCTGGGATTGTTCAGCAGCTTACTGACAATCTGGGTCCATCACTGTTTTGTTTTGTTTTTAAGCTGCCAAGAAGTCTGCATATACTGTCCCCATCAAAGAATTTGCCTCTCAATATTGAAATTATCTCTTTAGATCTTGATTTCCTCTAGGAGCCTATGGCTGCTCCATGGCCCAGCGTATGTGTCTTATTTACCACTCTATCCATTACTCTTTGCCTAGTACCTGACAGATACTAGTTATCAATAAGCATCTGTTTATTGAGGGAGGGAGAGACAGAAAGAGGGAGAAGACATGATTTATATGAAAAAAGTCAGAAAGACAAGAATAATGGGGTGACCCAAAGACAGTGAGAAGACTAAGGGGACTAAACTAGAATGCCGATGTCATTTTCTTCTAAATATGTGAGATCACGTGTATCTTCTCAATAGATTGGGACATTTTTTCCCCTTTGAACAGAGGTAGGAAATAGAATAAATCCAATATATTTGCCAGTGATAATTTGTTAGATGCCTGTATGAGAAAGAACTTGAAGGTTGCCTGCTAAATCGATTTAGCATGTTTCAATGCAAAACAACCTTTAGATTCGTATAAGGGGTTACAAATCACTTAAGAAAATCAAATTTTAGTTGGAAGAGGGAGTTGCCAATACCATGACATTATTGCAACAAGTAAAATTAATTTAAATAGGCTTAATGTATCTGTCTACACAGTCCCTACTACAAACAAGACAAAAGATGGACCAGCTGAAAATAGAATACTTAGTTGGAAGAAGCTTTCAAACTAATGTTACAACTATTAGCTAAAATACTTACAATTTGTTGTGTAAATCATAACTCACTGATGGGGCACACATGTAAATAATAATGTTTTACCCTGAAAATAAAATACAGAGCATACAAAGTCTTCTGAACTCAGTTTCAAGATGGGTTTTTAGACAGCTAACATGAGGATAAAGGCTGCATATGTGACATTGCACTTGTAGCACCTTTTAGCATCTTTCCAAAATAATATTCAATGTTTTATTTGATGCTTTAGAGTGTTTGACAAGTGAATTATCTGAATATTGTTATAATTTAGTTCAATGTCACCTATATAGCAAGTCTATAGTCTATGCTAGGTTCTATTCTAAGCACTGAAATTATGATGGCAGATAAGATATGGTCTTTTCCATTCATGGACTCAAATTGAACAGAGAGAACATGTTGGAGCCAGCCCTGAGAGAGCACTCTAGGCTCTGAACATATCAGATTGTTCACTTTTCCTTGGACATGATGAAGTTACATCCACTTATCTGTGATTCTGCTCAAGTATTTATATGCTTATAGTTTTGAAACTCAACACCCCTTTCTCTCAAATTATTGTCTCTATGCAGAGTTTCAAAAACCAGTTTAGAAATTTGAATAAGAATTTCCTAAGTTTTGCCTTCTGATTTACTCTCCCATGCCCATTCCCAGAAGCCATGGTCTCAACATAAGTTTAGTTTTGACAGGCATACAAGAAGTTATTGGGAGGGAAAATCATTTAGGTTAATAGCAAAGTATGTCCTACTGCATAGTGATGTGAACAGCAAGTCACTAGCCGTTTGCATCGGGGGTCTAAGAAGTATAAAAAAAGGGCAGAAAGAGTACAGGAAGCTTCATAGAAGCATCAGCATCTGAGTTAGATTTTGAAGGAGCAATCTGATCTTGGCAGGCAGGTATATTGGGGAGGGAACACTTGAGCAAAATCCTGGACAGGTGAACAGGCTTTGAGAGGTGACAAATCTCTTGAATGCCATAGACTATGATCCTATATTCCTCCAAAAATAAGTAAGGGGAGAAAATGGTCTGAAATATGGAAGAAAATGAAAATTCCAACACTTTTTTTTTGATGCACATGATATGCTCAAATTTTGTGAAAGTGAACTTGCCCCACATTTGCTCAAATAGATTACCTCTCCTTTCTCAGTGGATTCTGTGCCATATGAATGTGAAGAGAGAGGGTTCTGGTTTCATGGGGGGAAAAAAAGGACATTTTATTATCAAAAATATGAAAACTGAAAAATCTGAATGCTTAATAATGCTTTTTACTAAACAGGTGATGCCAACCATTGACATTTATCGCATGATGTGCTTGCTGTAATGGATGCCAGGATTCCCTGTGTGCTTAGCATAGGTTGGTGATTATACTGGATACCAAGGGACATTGTTCAACAGGATAGACTGGACCTTAGTCCTCTGTTGCAGGCAGTTCCCTACTGTCTAAAGGCAGAGGACCCACACACACACACACCTACCCCTCTCATTCATCATTTCCATTACCACCGACAGTGCCACCACCATAACTATCCTGCGAGAAATAGCTAGAGCTTGGCCTGATCCCAAATATAGTGGAAAAGCATATAATGATTTTAAACAGAGGAGTTCATGACCAAGTATACATTTTTTAAAGATCTCTGTCTTTGGTTTGAATGGTTCGGGGGCAGGAAGAAAGGATATAAGAGGGACATCCAGTAAGGAAGCTATTGAAGTAGCATGAGCGAGGGAAGGTGGTTGGTGGCACTAGGACAGGAACAATAGATATGATACATAGTTTCAGATTACAGAGTTTAAGATTTATCTTGTAAATAGCTTAGAAAGACTTTGCAGGTCAATTTGGAGTGGAGAGGAGCAAAAGGAAGGAAGGAATCAAGGATAAGTCTTAGGAGTTTGAATTTAGGAATAGAACGTACTGTGCTGGTAGGATTTACTGAGATATAGACGAAGAAGGAGCAAAATAAATTTCTGTTTTGGTAATGCCAGGTGTGGGATATCTCTAAGATGGTTAAAATTGGCAAAAGGGTATAGGACATGGGCACTGTCATCATGGTCTGAAGGTCAAGGGATAGGCTAGACTGGAAACATACCTTTGGAAGACATCAGCATATGGATGGCATTTAGACTCATGGGCTGCATAAAAGCACACAGAAAATCCTTTCTTTTTAGTGTGAATAATTTAAGAGTTTAGATTTTTTTAATATTATGACCCCAGCTCTTTCTCCTATAAAACGCCTCCCTACATTGACAGCAGGTTATGTGCACAGCAAATAAATGTGATCTCTGCTTTCTAGGGACACACAATCTAAAATAGATACAACCAAGGGAGCTCTTCTTTTTTCTCTTCTCCCCAAGTCTTCATAATAATAACACATACTAGTATTACAGTCTGCAGGGACTTTATATTCATTATCCCATATATTTTTGTACTTGCACAATCCTTGAATTGCGAAGGATGTGTGCAATTTCTTATTTGAGGTACTCAGCATCTCTTTAAGTAGATATTCTTATTCCTACTTTTAGCAGATGAGAATGTAGGCCTTGATATTAAGCAAAGCCTCTGGAAGATAACACTAAAGTAGTGAGCAGGATTGGCAGAGCAGGATTGGAATCTTCTGACTCCAAGGGTCCAGAGATTCTAGTTTTGGATAGAACTTTCCTGGATGTATCAACTTCTCCAAGGAAATGGAGCACCAATTGAAAGCAAGAGCTCTAGAGTCCATCAGAATTGGGTCAAACCCCAGCTCTCCACTGGCTAATTGGGTGATCTTGGAGGTAACATGGCTTTTAGGCCTTGGTTTCTTTCTTTCTTTCTTTCTTTCTTTCTTTCTTTCTTTCTTTCTTTCTTTCTTTCTTTCTTTCTTTTTTCTTGGTTTCTTAATCTTTATAATAAGGATGCTGATATCTGCCTCTCAGATTATTTGTAAATTCACCTATCCACCCATGTATCCAGCCTTCCACTAACCAATTCATTCATCTACCAACATATAATATTAAGCTCCTACTATGTGCCAGGCACCATTTTAGGCATTGAGAAAGCATTTATGCAGAAAATAAAGCAGCACCTGCTTCCTTTGTAGGAAGCAAACAATAACCAATCAACAAATTAATATAGACTAGAACATGAGATAGTAATAAGAGCAGTGGAGAAAGTATAAGTGTTGAGGATCATGAGTAGTCAGAGAAGCCTTCTCCAAGCAGGCACCTGGACTAAGATAAATGAAATAATACACAAAAGGTACTTAGCATGGTGCTTGACACCCACTACTGAGCCATGGAATCCTGAAAAAAGGAGAGTTAAAAGCAGACATGGATGGTGTCCAGTGGTGTATTTATTCATTGCCCAGTTTTGAGAGAGCCTCGGCTTTTAGAGTTATGTCATCCCACTAGCTAAGTTATGCGATAGTCTCTGGCCGCATTAGCTGATGTCATTGATGGATCCAACTGCTATTTTTCTGAATCTGTGCCCCCAAAAAATCATCTTCTAGTCATGATTTATCCTTCCATGTAAACCTGCCCACCTGGAGAGAACACTCTAATCATACCAGCTTCAAGTATCCGACTTCAGTTCTTAGCTGTTTCTCAGTATATGTTGACGACACAGAGACACTCTAATTATGATTTGGTTTCCTGTGTAGCTTAGCCACATGGAGTGAATATGGACTTTGATTATTCCAGTTCCTGTGACAGCTCTTGCTCATTGTAATTTAAGCATCTGGCATTTTGACTGAACAAATTCACTTCTTGAATTTAGATAATGTTAGTGCCTGGAACATAGTAGGCACTCAATAAATATCCACTGATTGATAGATTGAGACTTCTCCCAGGCTTGTAGCAAAATCAGACTTTCAAGGGTAAGTTCACCAGGGGGATGATGAATGCCACCCTGCAAGGTCCCTAGGTGTCAGCTTGCCCAGGTTTGCCAGGCATCCACCCATTGTCACTGCACAGACTGAGCATGCAGGCTGATTTTTGTACATTAGCAAGGCTTTAAACTCCTGCTTCAACCTATTCTAGGGTTGAGGGGAAAAACAGAAAAGTCAAGTGGGGTGACAGGAGGGGAGGAACTCTGCTCCTTCACTCGAGGTGAGTCTAGCTGCCAGGAAAATTTAAGAGCAGGGACCTCAGATGCAGTTATATTCCTGGGAGCAGTGTTTCCACTCACCTTCCACTCCCTGGCAGGGAAGGTAAGGGGGCCGAGGGCAGGAGTGAGGGAGTGCGACTTACTTGGTTCCTGTTGATGGTAAGGCAGTACCAGGTCTCTCATCATAATGATAATAGCAATATGATTCACTTAAGATTCAGCAGGCACTGCATTTCGTACTTGATACCTATCGCTTCACTTAATTTTACCCACCCTGCAGGCCATTGCATATATCAGCTGGAAACCTCTCTTCCTTTTGATTCAAACCCACATTTTCCAGAAATGTTTAATGAAGGTTTCTGGCTTTTTGGCTAAACAAACACCATGCATGAATCCATCAGTTTCTCTGTGATATCCAGCCCAGTAATTTCTCTTATCTCTCTGAGCCTCATGCCAAGAGATACCGTCTTGTATCCTGTTAGGTATGTAGGAGTATCTTGCTGTTTGCTACCAGCTGATTCATTTCTCCTGTGGATCAGTTTATATAATCCTTCTTGAGGAACAGACTTGATGGAAATTTCCATTCCTCTATCTTCTCCGTCACTGCCTTCCCACACTCACTACTGATTGCTTAACCTCTGAAGCCCAGCAGAATCTGAAAGCTTCCACCCCACCCAAGTATTAATCAGTTGAGAAAATGGAATAAATATAATCGAGACCCCTTTGTTAAAGATACTATCTTTTTTTTCCCTACCAGGCCAGGTTGCCACTTCCTTTTTTTTTTTCTTAAATGTGCAGTATCTCTGGCAAGCTATGTAAGATTTTATGTGAGGCATCTTTATTATATAAAAATGAATGTTTTTTTTTTCTTAACTCAGTAAGTACATGGCTCTTCGACCAGATTAAATATAGGAGGACTCAAGTTTTTTTTTTTAAAGGCAGCTGTATTAGATTAGTGGTTTTCAATGTCCTTTAGGTGGTGAAGTGTCTGCAAGCCGTGATATGCTTTATGGAATACCATGACTTATTAGCACTCATATATAGTCCCTATCCCTACCACTCTGCCATTATAGAACAAAGGCAACACTAGGCAATAATAAATAATGGGTGTGGCTGTGTCCCAATAAAATGTAATTTACAAAAAGAAGGATGCGTCATGTTTGGCCCCTGAGCTGTGATTGGCCAACCCTTACCTAAAGTAGAGCAGGCCAGTGGCTCTCAAAGAATGTTTTCCACATCGACAGTATCAGCATCAGTATCACTTGAGAATTTATTAAAATACCCATTGGGGCCAGGCAAGCTATGTTTTAAAAGAACCCCCACCCCAATAGGTGAATAAAGTATTACTGCCTTTGTGCTATTATGGCAGAGTAGTGGGGATAGAGACTGTATGTCCTGAAAAGCCTGAAATAGTTTCTTTCTGGCCCTTTACAGAAAATGTTTATATGCTGGTTATCAGGATAAACTTGTACAAAAGTTTAATCTAGTTCTTTCCTCATGAAGCTTGCATTCTAACATGGCACTAAACATTTAGTGAGATTTAAAGGAAAAACCTCTAGGGATCCCTGGGTGGCTCAGGGGTTTAGCACCTGCCTTTGGCCCAGGGAGTGATCCTGGAGTCCCAGGATTGAGTCCCACATCAGGCTCCCTGCATGGATCCTGCTTCTCCCTTTGCTTGTGTCTCTGCTTCTCTCTTTCTCTGTGTCTCTCATGAATAAATAAATAAAATCTTTTAAAAAATATAAAGGAAAAACCTCTATAACTGTAGCCAGTGCCACAATCTCCAAGCCTGCATGATCAAATTGCCTTCCCATCCCCCCCCCACCCCGCCGCCCGACTGGTCTTTTCCTCTCAATACTTTCTGCCTCCAGTCTATTCTAGATAGCCTTTCCAGATTAAATATCCTAAATGTAGGGCACCTGGGTGGCTCAGTGGTTGAGCGTCTGCCTTTGGCTCAGGTCATCATCCCTGGGTACTGGGATGGAGTCCCACATTGGGATCCTCGCAGTGAGCCTGCTTCTCCCTCTACCTGTGTCTCTCATGAATAAATAAATAAAATATTAAAAAATATATCCTAAATGTAGCTATTAGGTGACGATCATCTCCAGAATAAGATTCTGTTTATTCCAATTTGCCACATTGTGACACCAAACCACTCCCACTGCCTATCTACCACCTGAGATCTCCTGTGGTTTCAGGCTCTGCATTGACCTGCTCAGAAATGGAGATGGTAATGAGTTTTACCAGCAAGAGTGGCCAGGCAAGTATTCTGCACATTATCACAGGCTCTGTCACTTTCTTCCTTTTGTCTCTGACCCAGGCAACAGCCACTTCACTCATTTCATTTTGCTGCCAGCCCCTGGAGGCATCTGAGTTTGCAGCCCCACTAAACAAACTCTCCATTAAAACCATATCAGGGGATCCCTGGGTGGCGCAGTGGTTTGGCGCTTGCCTTTGGCCCAGGGCGCGATCCTGGAGACCCGGGATCGAATCCCACATCAGGCTCCCGGTGCATGGAGCCTGCTTCTCCCTCTGCCTATGTCTCTGCCTCTCTCTCTCTCTCTGTTACTATCATAAATAAATAAAAATTAAAAAAAAATTAAAAAAAAAATAAAACCATATCAGCTTATTCACCATCTTCCAAATTACTTATAATGTTTTATTATAAGTAATTGATTGTTCATACTAGTTCTTCATTAGTTATTTATTACTAATAGTAGTTATAGGTGACTAATGACAAATTATCTCGAAATTGTGTCTTAAAACAACAATAGGTTTTGTTAGTCTCATTTTCTGAGAAACAGGATTTGGAGAGTGTCTTACCTGGGTGGCATTGGCTCAGAGTCTTTCCTGAGTTTATGGTTTAGATATTGACCTGGATTATAGTCATCTAAAGGTTCAATACTAAGTCTCTAGGATCAAACTGTAGCAGATGGCTCACTGTCCCCTGGCAAATTGGTGCTGGTGGTTGGGTGTTGTCAGTTTCTTATCACATGGATTTTTCCTTCTCATGGAGGCCAACTTCTCACAGAGCAAGTGAGCCAAGAAAGCAAGAAATAAGCCACAATGTGTTTTAGGATGTAGCCTCAGAAAGTCACATACTGCACCAATTCTGCGTTTTCTGTTACACAGGTCAGTCCTGATCAAAGTGGAAGAGAATGACACAGGAGTATGAATAGCAGGGGATGGAAATCATGGGGCCATTTTTAAACCTGGACACTACCTAGTTTTAACTCCTCTCTACTCTAGGCAGGGACTTCGCTTCCACCATTTTCTCCCTATCTGGAATGTTCTCTTTTGGGTTTTCTTTTTTTCCCATTTCTTGAATCGGATCATCTTTTCATGCTCTCATCTTGGTCCCATCATCCCTGTGACATCTCTGAATGCTTTAGCCTAAAGAAACTGCGTCTTCTTTTTCTCCTGTGGTCTCATTATTCTTATCACATATTTTAGCAGGTACTCACACACAGGAAATAATTTTTATTCACAAATGAACTAGTCCAAAGAGCTCATCTCTTCCTGAGTAAGGAAATTCTTTAATATTACTACAAAAATCTGCATGAGGCATTGAAAAAAAAAAAAAAACCACTACCTTAGAAATCGAACTGTATGGTATTACATAATGTATTATGAGTAACATTGATATGGTATATTTGATATACTTAAGAGATCAGTGTCTACCAGAGCAGTACTATCAAATATTCATATGAAATGTAGGCATCTAGTTAAATGCAGATTGAGATTCAGTAGGTATAGGGTGAAGTTTGTGATTCTGCCTTTGTAATAGCTCCAAGGGGTCGCTGCTGGTCTGTGGAACACACTTTGAGTAGCAAGCTACTCAAAGCTAGGAAACTAGAAGACGGGCATAACATAGAATATGAATTGAAAGTAGATTGAAAGTAGATTGAAAAAGAAAAGTATTGAAGAGACTCATGGCTATACTCAATCACTAAAATTGACAAGGCATAAGTATTTGAAATCATGAATCACCCACGTATTTCTTTATTATACTGTTGTGCTGTCCATTATTTTTATATGTACATATATGTCTTGTCTTCTCCAGTCTTGATTATAGGTTCTTTTGGATTGAGTGCATTCGTGTCACACAGAGGAATGAAGCATAGTTCTTTTTCCTGAGTAGGTATTCAGTAAATGTCTACTATTTGATTGCTCTGCTGCTGATTAATTCCCATCATTACTCCCCCAAATATTTTTGTTTTCAGTGTGGGGGTCTTAAAATGCCTTTTCACTGTGAATGTGAATTTATTTACTAATACAATTCTTCATAATAAAATAAAATATTAACTGGTAGTTTAGAGTAGGTACTGAATTAAATTAACATGATCAGGTTAATAGAAAAAAATTCAGATGCAATTACACCCCAATCCAATTAAATCAGAATCTTTGCAGCTGAGCCCAGGTACAGGTACTTTTTAAAGCTCTCTGGGTGATTCCAATATGAAACAAAAGTTGAGCATTGCTAGTTTAATTCACATCTTACTAGATTTAAAAATAAAATAATTATATTTTTATTACTGTGCCCCAAAGCATAGTTTTTTATAATATGTAACTTGGAAGTATCAATGAAGACCAGTTCAGAGAAAATTTTTTACTTTTTTTTGTTTGTTTTGTTGTTGTTGTTGTTGTTTGTTTGTTGTTTTTTTGGCTTACAGGGTGTAATTGAATCAGTTTATGAGTTAGTATAGATAAGCTATAGTAATTTTTGTAATCCTGGTGTGATCCAACTTTAAATAAGTGTGTCTTCTTAATCAGACAGAGCTTATTGATGTAAGTTGTACCTTTTCCTTAAAGTAAATATATCAGATCATTTTTGCCAAATTATTGTCACCATTTTAAAAACATGAAGACATGTTGCAAATATATGTGATAGTCAAAGTCAGTCTCAGCTCTGAATAGGGCATTGTTAAATGCTTGCCTCATAAAGGTTGTTATCCTAAAAGGATCTTGGTATCATTTAGGAGCATTTTACTTAGAAGAAAATAAGGTCACTTATTTTGCTTATTCAACATCAGAAACTGCAAAAGGTAAAATAAGATTGGCCTACTACCATTAATAGGACCGTGACCAGGAGTCAGAATAGTTGGCATCTCCTTGAAGCTCTGCCTCTGACTTGCTGTGTGACCCTTGGCGAACTTCTGATCGCCTCTAGTGTTTTATTTGTAAAATGAAGGTGTTGAAGTAGAAAGCACATAAGATTCTTATAGCTGGAAAAGGGTAAGGTGAGAGAGTAATGGGCTTTGAGTGCTTCCAAGTTAGGCGTTGTGTGAAGTGATTTAAAATAATTCTCACAGAACTCTCAAAAATCCAATAACTCTATAAAGAATTTCCAAGTGGGCGGACCCAAGAATCACTGGATGGTTAAAGCAAGCCCATGAAAAGTCAGATAACATGAAATAAAAATACACAACTTGCTTTGATTCTGAGTCCCTCTCAAAGAGAGAATTTCATGCATCATGAATGTCAACCAGTTTATTTTATAGGTGAGAAAACTGAGGCCCAGAAAGCTCCCGTGGCTTCCAGTTACTGACCTAAGATAGCACACTGATAGGAGATGAGAATTTGTCCAGTTTCACAATACAATTCTTTACTTTGTCCAAAAGATTTATCATCCTCATAATCCAACATTTTATTCTTCATTGAGAAGGAAGTGGCTCTAAGATTTATATTCATGGTAACTCAGAATGTCTGAAGCTGCTGTCTCAAGAAGACTTTCACAGGCAGCCCAGCTCTGACATGTGGATCTGATGTTACAAATCCAGATTGGCATACCAAAGGCTGCTATCACTGGCACCATCGAACTTGGATATCTTTCTGGAAAAATATTTTGTAGCTGGATTCATAAAGGCTGGTACTCCTTCAGGCTAAAAGTTATGGTTCAGCCCTAAAAATAATGAATAGTAAATTACACAGTAAAATAATAAAATACACATACACATATATACACATATAATCATACATAGTCCACTGCACAGAAACATCGCTGGTACCATGCACTCACCTGATCCCAGGTGAAAGAATTAAGTATGAAAACCTAAAGTAGTCATTCTCAAAGACAGGCCCAGGGAACAATTCATTTAACATCATTTCACCAGGGAAAGTAAAGCCATGACCAGGTAAGATATATAGCTAAAATCCTGGTAATTTGAACCAGGAGACTATGCTAATCATCCAGTTAGTCAACAAAATCAACAAATAATTATCAAGCCTCTACCATATGTCAGACATTTGTTAGGCATCAAGGATATAATAATGAACAAAACTGTCCATGACTCCAAGGAGTTTGCATTTTAGTGGAGAGATAGATACCCAAACATATAAAACTTAAAAAAAAAAAAAGATCACATTAGATATTGACTAGTCTGATGAAGAAGATAGAAAGGGAAATAATAGAGAATGGAACCCTTTATTTCTGAAGGGTAAGGGGGATGGTCATGGGGCTATTCTTCATGAACTGAGATTCAAATGACGAACAGTAGCAGTGTCTGAAAGAGGGAGTAGAAAAGTGTTTCAAGCAGATGGAGCAGAAAACACAATGGTCCCGAGTTGAGAATGGAGAGCTTCTTCTGCAAGAAGAGATGTTTTAATAGTGATGGGCTTTTGAAATCTTTATTCCACTCATACATTCATTCATTTATTGTTTATTCATCAAAATATGCACTGAGACCCTGCTATACATCATGTACTTCTCAAGACATAGTTCCCTGGCCTTGTGATGCTTACAGTTTCATGGGGGACACAGCCCAATAAGTAATATATAATAAGAAGAAAATTATATAATACATCAGAAAATAAGAGCTTTAGGAAAAAGAAAAAGAGCACAAGGAAGACCAGGAGTGGGGATAGAGGGGTCAGGGAGAGCCTCACTAAGAAAGAGGCAAGAGCCAAGACTTGAAGCATGCAGATATGCTTAGCCATGCAGATACGTGGGAAAGAACATTCTGGGAAGTGAGAATAGCAAGCACAGAGCTATGTTGGAGAAACAGCAAGGAAGCCAGTGTGGCTGGAGCCAAATGAGGAGGAAAACAGTGAAAGACACCATCAGAGAGCTGTGGGAGTCTGATCATATACAGTAATGTCAGGACTTTGGCTTTTCCTCCAAGAGAAGTGGGTAGGCATTGTGGGGTCTTCACTGTCATTCTATCAGTGTGGGCGTGGAAACTCAAGGAATTCCATCCCAAAAGATAGGAAAAGGACCTAGGAAGGCTGGGCTCACCATGAAGTGGTGGACCATGAGATGGAGGTCCACCACGTCCAGGCACAGTGGTCCTAGAGGTAATGATGAGGAGGAAGACTGAGCTGACTCTTGTAGGTGCCTGTGATTTCAAGGTGAATAGCGGGCTTCCTTAGAAAACTATTTGTTATTATGTTTTAATCTAGGAACCATTTGACTTCCTAAAATGACACTAACGAACAATTCTCTAGAAGTAAAATATAAACATGCACCCAAAGCCATTATAAAAAGAAAAGTACCGAAAGCAGTCCATAAAACTTTAAGTTTCAGTAGAGTGCTAATTTAATCAGGGAGCTACAGCATTTTTTCTGTCTTCATTAAGCATGTTATATGATCTCTGAGAATTCTGAATCTCTGCATCCAAAGGGGAAGTTATACTCTCCTTTTATCTCTAACAGATGTGGGCATCAAATGTTTATGGGCACGAAAAAGGTCTTTCCACTAAAGGAAACCCTGTCAAGTAGCGGGATTTTTTTTTTTTTATTATGTTGTTTTATGCACAAAACATTTCTTTTGAAATCACTGAGGCCATATAAATGTTAAAGAAGCAATGTAGTATTTTCATAACACATATTTGTCTGTCACTACTGTTTTTGGCAGAATTTGTCCCACAGTGATCTTTGGGTTAGTGGTTTCTAAGTAGCCACCAGACTTGACCTTCCGGCGGCCTCGTGGACAGTGATGCATTGATCCACAGGAGACCACCTTTAGGGCTCTGCTTTTGGCTAACACAGGAGCAAAGTTTTCTTTTCCTGAAGTTATTTTATTCATCCTTGCCGTTTCTTTCCCCAGTCCTTTATAGAAACAGAGTTGAATTGTACTGAGAATAACAAGGAGGAAAAAGAATGCATTCATATTTTATTGTTTTAATATCCTATATTATCACTGGTGGTTTATGTGCCCTAATCCTTCGTCCATCTGTTTTGTATTCTCCATGTCTATCAGGGGTGTTGAATGAGGGTAGCCAGTAAACAGGCTTTCAGGGAAGAATGTGGAGAGTTGTGGGGTGAGGTGAATGAAGGCTTATTTTTGTCATTGATTTTTTTTTTATTTTGCTTTCCAAAGCAAGGGACACTGATTGCATGTTTCTGATCAGCTAAGGGAGGGAAGGAAATACACAGAAGTTATACATTATATATTATAAAAAATTATATTGTTGATTGCTAAAACAAAATGGAAAGCTAAAAACTAAAAAGGTGCTTCATATAAGTGGAAAGTTCTGGACACTTGACAATGATGCACTTCTCAGTATACTGAGAATCATCTTTCTTTCTCCCCAGACTCACCCAGCCTTGACTGTCATGTTAGCCATTTTCATTTCTGCCTGCTTGGCATTGAGCAGCTGCTGGCCTTCACAGGGAGAGAGAGCCTCCATTTGCTCTGAGCTCCTTGCTGAGCGTTGTGATTGCCTGTGCATCCCATCATGACTACAGTGGGCACCCCAGCTCAGGGAAATTGAGTGTGCTTCTCCTTACCACTACCTTTTGCTTTTGTGCTTTGATTTCACAGAGGAAAAAGAAGGTAGATATTAGAAGATTTATTCTTGGTTGCTGGTATATACACATTCCTACTGGCATACGTTTTCAATCCACTCTTGACAACTGGCATGAATCACTCTCTGTTTTAGAGTAATATCATTCTTGCTTAAGGTTTCTTAGGCAAAAACCATGAAGGTCCCCATTTTGCTGGATCCCTGTGTGTTACTGATTAAGAGAGAATAATTGTGATGAAGTGGGGATCTGACACCATTTCGTAAATATTGCTAGCATTACTTTTTCCCTGGGTCCCTCTGGGTTGCAAGCATTTGATTTGGATTTTTCCTAACCTACTTTTTCTTTCTTTCTTTCTTTCTTTCTTTCTTTCTTTCTTTCTTTCTTTCTTTCTTTCTTCTTTCTTTGATTTATTTTATTTATTTATTTGAGAGAGAGAGAGTGCATGCACCCATGTATGAGTGGGGGGGGGGGCAGAGGGAGAGGGAGAAGCAGACTCCCCACCAGCAGGGAGCCTGATGCTGGGCTTGATGTGGGGTTTGTTCCCAGGACTCCAAGATCATGACCTGAACTGAAGGCAGGTGCTTAACTGACCCAGCCACCCAGGTGCCCCTCATACTCCCTTTCTTGAAATACATGACTAAGAAACTGTCATTTCCTTCTATGATTCTTGGTTATTCTCTTTGAAAAAGGAAGCTAAATGAGAATATTATTATTCTGTGAGAATACCCCAAGCTTGTTGTTTGAGGAGGGCACCTCTAATTTAAAGTGATTCTGGCCATCCACACATTGCTTCTCACATGTGCACTTCTTAAAGGGCATAGAACAGACATCTTCACACTTGTTTTGGAAAGGCTAGAGTAACTATGTGAAGCTTTGCAGGTCATATAGTCTCTGTCACAACTGCTCAACTGTGTTGTACTGTAAAAGCAGCCATAAGACCGTATGTAAATAGCCATGGCTGTGTTCCAATAAAACTTTATTCACAAAACCAGATGGTAGACTGCAGTTGGCCCGCAGGCAATCATTTCCTGACCTTTGGTATAGAAGATGATTCTTGAAACCTTTGGCATAACTGCTTTCCGTCTGCTCTTCGTTGATTAGAAAGATGTTGCCAAAGGTCCTAGCAGCAACCTCACCACCATGAATGATCTCTGCTGATCTAATTACACATCTTGTTCTTAACTCTATTTGCTCTAGACCCCATCCACAGCAGAGTAGGCAAGAACCAGGGAAATTTTTGTTAAAAAAACAGAGTATCCAGAAGTCCAGACTCTCTAAAGTATAGCTATATTTTGTTATCCAAGCTTAGAAGGGCAGCCTTCATTTTGGCTTCCCATCCCTGTGTCCATTGCCAGCTTCCTCTATTTCAGTCCTGGCAAACTGTGATCCTACGGTCTCCTAACCTCACATTAGCAGCATCATTGGCCCCAGTAAGAGGAACACCATCCATGAGCTAGTCCTTTGACAATGCAGAAAGCTTTCTATGTGCTTTACCTAACATGATCCTGGCCCAATTGTTTGAGGCCATTTGCTATTTTTTTATTTACTGTTTTTATTAATAAAATAGACCTGGAGAGGTTGGATGACTTGACCAATATTGTGTATCTAACTTATTTAGTGGATCTAGGTTTCACCTTCAGGTGACTGAGAAATCCCTGACTCTTAATCCCTGGGATCTGTTCTCTATCTGGTATTATTCTTTTTAGTCATTTAAGATCTGCCTTTCACCATTCCTGTTTCACATCTTGTCTCTGATAGATGATCAATAGCCTAGATTCCAGGCACCATACTCTGGAAAGAAGAGGAAAGCTACATGAGGCCATCCAGGCTGAGAATGTTTTAAAATATATGATGCTGACCACCAGGACCAATGGTAGTAGTAGATAAGTCTTTGGCCCAAAATTTTCAAAGATACAGAATATGCCTCTTCCCTTTGAATTAAGCAAGACTGGTGCTATCCAAGGATGTCCTTGGGTCTGGTTCCCAGCACTCTTGGAAAGCAGTGGAAGCTTCATACTTTTGGCATCTTGGGGTTTGGGTGCAGGATCTGTTATGGTCAGGAGTAGGTTGTAGGAAATTGGGTGCTTAAGTGAGATGGTCTTATTCAAGAAGTGTGAGGAGGCAAACCCAGAAGTAAGTGGTAATGTTGAAAACCCATGGAATCCAGTCCATAGAATACAGGAGGAAAGGGTGAGAATTATTAAGACTAAAGGGTTTAAAGGAGTTGATAAAGTTGGATTGTGGCATTGGGAACTCATGAACTAGTACACACACACTTATACACACAAGTGCCATCAGAGTTTCTATGGGGCCTAAGTTAGTGTGCTGACTACAGATATTAAAAAGAAATAACTAATCAATCACACAGAAACTAGTCATTCTAGGCCAGCTGATCATCTGCCTAGCTCTCTAGCAGGGAGCCAAACACAGGAGGGCTAAGATTTGACCAATGTAAATCTATAAGGATTCTTCTCTTTTCTTCTTTCCCTGTTGTTGCTTCAAGCAGAGAAGTACATCAGAAATTCTTTGCTCCACTAAGTCCTTGGCTTCTGCCACTCACTGTTCTTTATACAATTATCTCACATCCTCTGCTAAAGGACATTTGAGCTACCTTCTTCCAAAAGCTTCCCTTTCTTTTTTATTTTTTTAATATATATTTAAAGTAGGAAGGGAGCTGAAGAAAAGAGAAATAAGAAGCCAAAAAACGAAGATGCTTAAGAAGCCAAACACAGGCTTTTGTTAAGAAGAAAAAAGCTAAGGGGGGCGGGGGGGGGGGGCGGAGAAAAGACAAACAAGCAGAATTATTTTTTTTTTAGATTCTTTATTTATTTATTAGAGACAGAGAGAGAGGAGAGAGAGAGAGAGAGGGAGAGCGAGAGAGAGAGTAGCAGGCTCCATGCAGGGAGCCTGACGTGGGACTCAACCCCCGGTCTCCAGGATCACGCCCCCACCGAAGGCAGCGCTAAACCGCTGAGTCTCCGGGACTGCCCTGCAGGATTATTTTTAAAGAGATACAGAGGTTTTAGGCCTGATTAGATTTTTAGCACAACCCCCATTATGAACCACTTACTCTGAAACAAACACTGGTGAATTCGTATGAATCCTCTATAAAATGCCTAGAGGAAAAACCTGGAATCTTTGTATACATATTTGCCATACACTTTAATTTTTGCTGATACATATGCACTTATAAATATCTATATTTATGTAACATAGATATATATGTATTTAGAAGTATACACTGTATCTGCATGTGTGTGTATTCTCCTCAATTTCTGAACTAAAAAATTTGGAACTTGCTTAAAACTCCCCAATTTTATCTTAATTTTATGATGACCTCTCATTCCCCAATATTCCAACATATTTTTTTTTTTTAGTGTATTTAAAGAAAAGCACTCATCTCTCCCACTCCCTAGCCCTACCTCTGGCATAGATAGATAAATACATAGGTACATAGATGAGTCCACATGTAAGAGAGATCATACAGTATTTGTCTTTCTCTGACTTAATTCACTTACCATAATGTCTTCAAGGCCCATCTATGTTATTATAAATGGAAAGATTTTATTCTTTTTATGGCTGAATAATATTCCATGATGTATATATACCATAATTTTTAATCCAATCATCCACCGATGGCCACTTAGGTTGTTTCTATATCTGGGCTATTGTAAATAATGCTGTAATGCATGTATCTTTTCAAATTAGTGTTTTTGTTTTCTTCAGATAAATTTCCAAAAGTAGAGTTGCTGGATCATATAGTATTTCTGTTTTTAATTTTTTCAGGAACCTCCATTCAGTTTTCTGTAGGGACTGCACCAATCTACATTCCTACCAACAGTGCACAAGGGTTCCCTTTCCTCCACATCCTCACCAACACTTGTTATTTCTTGTTATTTCTTGTTATTTCTTGTTATTATTTGATAATAGTCATTTGAACAGACATGAGGTGATATCTCATTTGGTTTTGATTTGCATTTCCCTGATGATCAATGATGTAGAGCATCTGTTGACGTACCTATTGGCCATCTGTATGCAATTTTCTGCCCAGTTTTTAATTTAAAAAAAATTTTTTTTTTGCTATGAGTTGTATGAGTTCTTTATATATCATTACTGATATACATATTAGGGATCCCTGGGTGGCTCAGTGGTTTGGTGCCTGCCTTTGGACCAGGGCGTGATCCTGGAGTCCCTGGATTGAGTCCCGTGTCAGGCTTCCTGCATGGAGCCTGCTTCTCCTCTGTCTGTGTCTCTGCCTCTCTCTCTCTATCTGTGTCTCTCATGAATAAGTAAATAAAATATTTAAAAAAATATATATATATATATATACATATTAGTGTGATTTTTAAAAATTAGTTTGGGGACTTCTCTCGAGTATTGTTTTAGTTTTAAAATATGATGCAGTGCTGTCTTTGTCCCATATTGGCAAATATGTGTGTCAAGTATCACCTCTGCCAAAGAGAACTGTATTTCCCTTGGTCAACCAATGCAATTCTGAACTTACCTTGGAGAAATTTTTATCTTTTTTTCTCTTGCCTAATAAAAAATGTAACACATTAATGCAAAATAAAAATCAACAAAGGGTTGCAGTATTAACATATACATCATATTATATAAATAAAGATAATTGTGTAAGAATTTTATTGATTTTATGCCATAATAAGATAAAATTAATCAGCACTCTATCTCTACCAAATGTTTAGTGCTTTAGAAAAGAAGTGGAAAGTACTTGGTATTTTTCTGTCTGCAAGATAAGGTTTGCTAGTAAATCAAACAATATTGCCATACACAGGTTGCATATGTCTTGTTAAAATGACTCTATTAGCACTTCATCTAGAGACTTGCTAATTTTTGTAATGTATCTTAATTAAATAATTTGGTTATTATTACCATTTATTATTATCATTGTTTATTATTATTATCTAATGCCAGGTCCTAAACTAAGTGCTTGATGTTTCTGTTGTTGTTATAGTCATTTAATCTATTCCTTATAGTTTTAGGAGGTAGATCATTTTATTACCCCCATTTTATAGATAAAAAGATTAAACACTATTGCTCTACCTCACTCAAGTTCACCATCCAACAGTGATAAACAATTTCATTAAGATTATTTAAACATTTTAGAAAGCATTATATGCATGTATATTGCATGTATATTGTCATTTTTATGCCAAATCAGACAAGGTATTACAGCATTTTACGTTTTAATAGCACAGAAGATAAATAAAACTATTATGTATCTTCATTCATTACAGTCCTTCAACCAGCCCACAAGAGTGACTGTTATTAAAAAAATGTGTAAGGATGTGCCCCAAATATCTGCTTGGAAAAAAGGCTTTGTGATCATTTGATTTCAATGTTATTTTGAAGTTAAAAGTCTTCTTTCACAAACTATTGAATCAAAGCTCTCTTCTATGAGTGGTTTTATTCTATAGCAGATGTCTCATTCTCCAGATACATGGATTTTTCAGCCAGTTTAAGCTGTTTAAAACATGGCTAATTCTAGATATGTGTTCACATTTTGATTACAACCAAATGTTCCAGACCCATCCCCATATTTCACAGATCGACTTGGAAAGGCGCCAGCAAAGCCAGCTGGAGAGCTGCTGGAGACTTCAGGAGGTCAGCAGGGAGTGCTGCCTTTTGTACTCAACATTGAGTTTTTTAAGATCCACAGACTTTAGACTCTACCACCAATTCTGTTTATGGTGTTTTTAAAACTTGGGTTTTTTTTGTTAAGTCACCTTATTATTATTTTTTTTTTGTCTCATCACAAGACAACTTTACCTTTAATCAGAAATAACAAAGGAACAAAAAAGAATAAAATCTAACAGTGCAAGCCATCAACAAGTTTTCTTTTCTGAGCATCACTTTTTCAAGTATTATCCTTTATAACACTTCATAACAGGTCCTACCTAAAAAGAAAAGGGAAAAGAAGCTTTACATGATTAGGAAAGGATGGGAATTTAAGATAGTGGAAGGTGTAGCAGGAAATGAAAATATAGTGACAGAAAAAGAAAAGTAATTCCCTGTTGGCCAAAACATTATTTTCTGTAAACTGTTTACAGTTTTTTTTGTGGATATTTTGTTCTTGCAATCCCATTCTGGTGGAGAAAAAAAAAGTATTACTATGATGAGGCTATGAAAGAAAGAAATATTACTATTTCTTTCTTAATTAAATACTAATGGTATCCCCTAATGGAAATAATTGCATTAGTTTTTAATGTGTCCCTTTAATTTTAGGGTCAGAAGTAAAATTTTTAAAAAATGTTTAGCAAGTCATTTCTTTTTGAAGAAGGACAACACTAATAACTAGAGTTGTAACTTCCTTTTCACCATCCACCCAATTTGATTTCTTTTTCTCCTAAATTAAAAAATAAGCTGAGGCCAGCAAAAAGCCATAATTGGATCACTAATTAAAGTCAGACATCTGCTTCCCTGTAGAGTTGAGGACTAAGTAGTTGAAGAAAATAAAATCATAGGGCACCTGGGTGCCTCAGTGGTTGAGCATCTGCCTTTGGCTCAGGTCTTGATCCTGAGGTCCTGGGATCCAGTCCTGCATCAGGCTCCCACAGGGAGCCTGCTTCTCCCTCTGCCTATGTCGCTGCCTCTCTGTCTCTTATGAAAAATAAATAAAATATTTAAAAATAATAAAATCATGAACTGATATTTGTGACAATATATGTGGAGAAGGTGAGGGATAAAGCAGGTATGTTCACTTCTGGATAGAACTATTTATGTAACCCATGATTTATAGAGATAAGTGATTGGGAAAGCATAAACCATTAGAGTGCTCTAGAAGTTTTGCCTCCAAATGTCCAAATCTTTCGGATCTGTGTTAGCACTATGCTGTGGATTAAAGAATAAAATAGTTGTGAACACTCAGCCTGTATCTACACATTGGAAAGATGAAGATGTACCTACAAAGGCAAACTTAGCAGCCCATGAGCTAGGAAAAGAAACAAGATGTGGTGGCATGGCTTGTCACTGGGGCC